>NW_023459234.1:0-68198 GCF_013731165.1 Rhagoletis pomonella | reverse complement strand
AAACTTTTACATGCCACATGTCGCACGCACGCTTGAGTCGCCACAGATAAGTATGTATGTACCAATGCGTTGTAAGAAAGCAAAAACGGGCTTCAGTGTTAAGGCGATTGTAAAGAAAGCGAAGCTGTAATTCTTAAAGTACTTTGCTGTTGTTGTTGTTGTTGTGGTGCATGTTTTCTTGTACTTTAGCTCTAGTCCCTTTTGCAACTGTTGACATTGCACTTATTTGCGTTGTATTGTTTGCCACTTTACGGGCATGCAGCACACGCATCCACACACCAACACACACACACTGCCTTACACTCGACTGAGTTAAGTGCATTTGTGTGTAAGCGCCAGTGCGTGCAACACATGCAACACCCTCAACACAAACGTTGCATCGATGCTAACGCCAAAGAAAGAAAAAAAAACGCTCATTTTATAAATATGTTACGCAATATATAAAAAATAGATGTGTGTGTGTGAGTATGCGTGCCTGTGTTAGAGCGGAAGTGGCGCCATTATGTTGTTTGCACGCATTGCATTACAGCGAAAATTCCAACAACGCTTTGGCAACTCGTCCACCCGCAACGCGTCTTTTGCTGCCAAAGTAGTTGCCATAACAGAAACAGCAGCAGCAGCAGCAGCAGCAGCGACGACGTCGGGGTAGTAACGGCACTGGCATTGCATGTTGCTGCTGAGATTGCAACAGTAAACGATGCCACTTGCCTGCTTTGCTGCACATTTCCATCACACTTTCTCACTACTTTATGGCTGATGTTGTTATGCTTACGATGCTTCTTCTTCTTCCTTTTCTTATTAGTCTTCTTGTTCGCCTTCGTCAGCTTGACAGCTTAGCAAAATGGCATGCATTTCTACGGCGGACTACGGTTACTTGGCAACATTGTAAGAAATGCGTAAATCTTTTTTTTTGTTAAACACACACACATACACACATATGTATATACAAGTGATTGCAATATTTTTACAAAGCATTTTATTCGCTTCGAAAAACTTCAACACACATGCACGCAACAAAAATAAACTTAGGAGTCTTGCAAGTAGTATAAAATATGTTGCATGCAAGTGAGGGAGTGAATATTTTACAAAAAGTGTTTAAAGAGTTCAAGGCGCTCAATAGTTGAAGTAGAATATATTCACGTACAAAACCATCTAAAAAATTTATACTTAAATATTATTAATTCTATAATTAAATAATCTTTAAAAGCGAAAAATTACACTGAGGATGGCACAATGCCGAAACCGGGTTTTCTTCGAGCCAAGTCATCCGAGGCCTTTTTGACCCTTTCATTTTTTAGATTTGTTAGGTAGCGGGGCCCAAGCCCAGCGCACAACAATTTTTTACCCAAATACATGTTTATATAGTGAGCCGCTTGCTTCAAACAGATGCGAACTTGCAGCCACACCTACTGGTCAACAAACTCTACTCGCTTCACTGAGCCCTCGAACCACAGGGTATATTTGCCAATGCTTAAAAAATATTGCCGAAAATGCTCTTGCTTTCTTAATATATATTTTGGGTACCCCACTTCTCTTTTCGTTTTTGGACGAAGGCAATATTTTAGTACTTTAAAACTGTTAGGAATTTTTTTAAGTTCTAAAAACTGTCGTTTGCAACATCAGACTCAATTAAGTTAATGGTAAAAAAAATATTTTTAAAACAAGCTTTTTAAATATGAACGAAATCGGACCATATTGGTTTACCAAAAATTTCGACGCCTGCGCCACCTATCGGAAGATTAGTTTGTGCAGTTATTTCTTTTTATGCAACAGAAATCTCATAAGTATGTATATTAGTGATGTCCCGCTGAGGTTATATATTGCAAAGGTAAACGTACACATTTGTTACCGTTGAAAGTGTAAAAGTTCATAATTTCTGCAATACTTTTTATGTTTAAATTTGACCTAGATATATCTATTCCTTAATGATCCACACGATGAAAACCAATATATATATTCTAGCTGCCACTTATGAACACTTATCAGATGCCCTTTATCCATTTTTCGAAGCTTAATCGCTCACTGCGAATCTTTTCAGTGTATATATGTACGTATGTATGTGCCCATGTATATACATATGTATACATACATACAAACATAATTTTTTCTCTACTCAACCATCATCATTTCACTTTCACACGCCTACATCCCACCGCATGTGGCATAATCAATCAATCACGCTGCCGCTGTCCGACCCATTTCATAACCGAATGCCACGCCCATTTATGTACATACATACGTGCGCTACTCCACTCAGGCATGCTCCGGCGATTATTATCACAAAGAACTTAATTATCGGCCATCAATTTACAACATCCTTGCGGCGCACGCCAAAGAAAAAAACACGAAAAAATAAACAGCAGTCAGTTGACGGAGTTAGAGCGAGAGTGAGGGTCAATGAGGCATAGTTTTGCCGAAGCAAAAAGGAGCAGTGGGCGCAAGGGGAAAAAGTTAACTCAAATCAAAACGAATGTTAGCCTATCGAATTCAACAGTCGGCGGAGAAAGTGATGAATCAGAATTGGTGTTGGCATCAAATTGCAAACGGAAATGAAGAAGGGGGAGAGGAGATGCCAGAGACGTGGAGGTGGCAATAGGAAGAGCAATAAAAATGAATGTGAAAACAAACGAGCAATCAGCACGCATTCATGGAGCATACTTGCCACTAACAATAAGTACAGCACAACTAAGGAGTGGAGAATAAAAGGTACGAAAAAAAATCAACAGTAAACTTAGCATTGGCATTTCAATTAATCAAACTAGATAGACTGACTGTTCCTCAGTTGGGGCTATGCCTAGCAGAGAGTATGAAAAGTGAATGTATGTACAAAGTAGCAAGTGAAATACAGGCGACAAGGGACTGATGAGGGATGTACATGTGGTGGTCTGGAATTTGTCAGACGGGTAACTCTTGAAAAAGCCCTTCGGCTTCCAATTAGTACATCCGTTGCGATGTAAGGAAAATATTGCAATAAACTAAGTCCTTTTTATTTATGTATCTTCAGACCATTTGAAACTGACATTGAATTCAGTTATCAATTATATATATAGCGATAGTTCTTGGCTCAAGATTCAAGTTGTACCTAATAAAAAACTATCTACCTAGAGGCTGGGCCAAATACCAATGTTAACGCGAATAACTTTTTTTATGGTTTCATATAGTAAAATGCAGTACTGTAATTTTTTCATATATAGTGCCTCTTAATTTCCATAAAATGTATTTTATTTATAAAAAAAATTTATTAAAATTAATCAAATCATTATACGTGTTTGATATTAGTAGATCTTTTTTGGCCACCTTTACCGTTACAGCTCAACCGCTAAAAAAATGTTGGTGTAAAATTGCATAACTTAGGGATGTGCGCACTGCGCCAACACCACTGAACTAGAAAATGTCAATTTTTAGATTAATCCATAAAATAAAACGCCTACAACTTCCTGCACAAAAGAGTTCCTTCCAACTCATCGACTTTCGCCTAAATCTACCAAGCACACGCCCATACTCTACGATGTAATATTTTATTTTGTTATTTATTCTTCAAGGTGATTGCCCGAACGAGCACAAGGATATGCCAGTGTATTTATTTAGTGGTGACTGTGTGACTTCAATCTGGTTGAGTGCAGCCAGTCAGTCAGTCGTGGTGCTGAGGTGTTGATTTTATTGCCGATTTTTAGTATTTCATCTGCAAGTGCAATCATACACCTACATACATTCACGGGTTCACAAAGCACAGCAAACGTGTGCAGGAGTGAGTTTGTGTGTGCGTGTGACTGCACGCGTTGCCATTTCATTTTTATTCCGGTGTGTATTCTATGTTCCACACTAAATATGAGCAAATACCCAATCGAAGGGTGTCAATAAGCCTCAAATTATGTGCATAGCAATGTATGTTTGTATTTGTGTTGCTGTGTGTGTGGGTGCGCTCTGGCGTCAGAGGCTTTATGTGACTAGCCTCATCGGCTCAACCTTCACCCAATTGCCTGCCTGCTCTGTATTGAATCACGTGCACGTACACACATACCTACATACGTTAATAATGCAATAGGGTCGAATTTTTCACATACATATAAGGTGATTCAGAAAGACAGCAGATTTTCTATTATAAATAAAGCACAACAAAATTTTTCGGAACTTAACCTATCCCTTCTTGACTAACCGCCCCCTTCACGAAAGCAATTGCAATGCAAAATAATATTTTTCTGTCAATTCCCATATTAAATTTAAAAAAAAATTATAATTTTTCACTTAAATTAGTTTTGTGAAACTGGCTATTAGTTTACCAAAGCCGGTAGTACCAATTGTTTGAAAAAAATACCAAACGCCACCAAAGTTTGTTCAGTTCATACAGTTGGTATACCAAGAGACATTCGCCATTTTTGGAAAATTCAGTCGTCTTTTAGGCTGATCATATTATCCCTATCATGCTTATGAATTGTATGATGAAATCTCCAAAAACGTTAATTTGAAATTAAATCTCTATATTATTAAACGTGCGATACCACAAAGACGTGACCCCGGAGAGATGCATCACTCTTGAACCACCCTATACATAGATCCTATGTATTTATATCATACATATATATCCCAAAGTTATTGCTTCACTTTTGCGCTATTTACTTTTTGATTTCTATATGTATATATATATTTGTTTTTGGCTGCCACCTACCTCCCCACTCGCGCTTGCCCGTTCGTTACTTGGGCTGGTTGGTGGTGTGTAGAAAAATTTTATTACGTTCTGTTACCATTTTTTCATAGCTTAAGCTTAAGTTGTTGCTGTTTTTTATAGCAGATATTCATTATTTATTCTTTGGATTTCGTTTGGTATTTTTTTTCTTTGAATATTTTTCCGATTCTTTATTCCGATTGATTTTGGCGCATTGCTTTAGTAAGATACGTAAATAAGTACGTAAGGATATGAATGTGAGGATTAACGTACATACATACATACATGCGTAGATGTATACCTACCCCGCAGAGAAACCGCGTAACTAGATCCCCACTAGCCCAAAATCGGGGAAACTATTTTATTTCACATTTTTCATTAGAAATCTATATCTAAGCTGACGAATTTACTATAAAACAAGTAAGAAAGTCTAAGTTCGGGCGGAGCCGAACGTTAAATACCCGGCGCACGTATTAAATATATGTATTTCACCTTTCCGAAAGCTACCGCTAGATGGTAAGCCGGGGTGTATAAATTTTGAGTAAATTAGCGTCCTTAAATTTCGAATTATTGAAGTTTCAAGCATTTCTGAAATTTACCGTTATATGAAAAGCGGCCGTAATTTTAGTCCCATTCCAATCATTTTCAACGTTTTTCTTTTATGTGGCAAGCACAATATAAATACCGAGTTTGGTACAAATTGGTAGAACGGTTACCGATATACATATATGTGATCATAAGTGGCCGTGGCTACGCCCATTTTCCAAAGATTTATAATATTCTTATTTTTCGTCTAAAAATTATTGTAAATATCAATTTTGAGTGAATTATCTTCAGTAGTTACTAAAACATCGCAGTTTTCGTATATCTGGAAATTACCGTTATATGAGAAGTAGGCGTGGTTACAGTCCGATTTTCAATACCAACCTACCTTGGATTAAGGGAAATCTACATACCAAATTTCGTTAAGATATCTCAATTTTTGCTCGAGTTATCGTGTACACGGACGGACGGACAGACGGACAGACGGACAGACGGACGGACAGACAGACATGGCTTAATCGATTTCTTTTTTCATCCTGATCATTTATGTATACATTTGTCTATATCTATCTCGATTCGTTTTGGCTGTTACAAACAACCGTTATGTGAACAAAATTAATATACCCTTGTGCACAAGTGCGCTCGGGTATAAAAAAACTATAAACAAATAGGGATGCAGAGGGGAGCTTGTTTACTTTATAAAGAAATGTATTTGGTGGCTTTTTCGTTCAAATACGCTTTCATTCTGCACTTCGCAGATGCTTTTTCACAGTTTGGTAACACAAAACCAAAATTTGAGTTAACATTTTATTATCTTGGGATCGTCTGGAATGCAAACAATAACATCGAGCACCTCTGCAAACTCCAAAGGTAGGATACGTACATATCTTACAAACATTTAAACAAATTCAATTTCAAATTTGTATAATTTAAAATCGAACACACGGAAAACCAAAAAATGTATACATATTCCCGTTACTCTCCTGAATTTCACATCAATCATCGCAATCTTGTATTATATCGGTCTTGTACACCACCAGTTCGGCAATAGTGCGTTTCCCGACCGGGTTATGGGCATATTTGAATGTATTTATCAAAGCGGTGAGATGGAAATTTTGTTAGCATACTTTTTATTTGGCAAGCAATGAAACGTTTAATCCGTGATTTAATACTGTTATTCATATGCATTTATTCATGTAAAGGCAGTAGCACTCTTTTGAATATATTTTTATTAAAACAACCAAATACCGCGAGTTTAAAATACATAAACACTGACTTAATCACCGGGTTTTTTTTAGAATAGCTGAGACAATACATATGTATGTAAGTATTTTGTTCATAGATCGAGAAAAAAAAGAAACAGGGAAATCGCCGTTAAGATCACTGATACACGACGAAGCATAAAATTAATTCAAATTTAACATCGAAAAAAATATTCAAATAAACGCACTAGCCACAGGCAACCTCATATTGACAAGAAAAATGTGGTGGAATTTATCCAGAACTTGGAGGAACAGTACATGGCCTATAATAGCGATGTTTAACGCCAAATATGTTAATGACATCATACAAAGTATATCTTATAAAAAATAAAAACGAGGGGCAGATATTGGAGAATGGAACGAATAGGTAACGTTGACATAAGAAAGATATACAAAAGAACTGAGCGCAATATATGCCATGGCAACTAATAGCTGGTGCGTATGTAGGTACAAGAGAGATCCGGTGGAGATACCCCGAAGAGAATACAAACGAAAAGGACACGGAAGGAGGCAAATATGTAGAAGAAAAGATTGGGCGACACTGAGATACTATACTGCAAAATCGAAGTAAAAACTAGCAAGGATTAAGATTAAGATTGAGATTATGATTAGAAAAGCTCTTAATTTTTATCCAGAAAAATGCTCATATAATACCCGAAGGCATTTTTTTGTTAACGTCATCAGTTCTGCGCCGTTCATTCGATTGGCATAACTGAGCTGTCAAATTAAAGGACTTGGCCTATAGATCTGCAATAAGGTTCTATTTTTTCGAAAGAGTTGCCGCTTGTTAAAAAGTTTGATTCAAATTGTTTAGCAGGTTAAATCAGTTATAATATGTGTGTCAAGCTAAATTTTTTTGAAGAGGATTTACATAAGTGGCCGCTGTGGCGTAGTGGTTGGCAGTGCGCGCTACCATTTCGCCATTCCGCAGAGGCAGGGTTCAAACCCGATTCAACCCAACATCATACAAAACTAAACGTTGTTTTCTAATTGCAGTCACCTCCCGGCAGGCAATTACAAAGCACCGAGTGTATTTCTGCCAGGAAAAACGGCTTCGAAGAAGTTTGGCCAAACTAACATACTTATGTGTAAACACCAATCTATAATTATTATTTTATTATTTGATGTTTTTATTTACGTACTCAATTATTTATTTATTTATATATTTATTTATTTATTTATTTATTTAGTCTAAAAGCTTACTACGTGTAGGAGGGTTTCCACCTGGTGAATTGTATAGTTTAAACATGTACAAAATTATGGGGTACCACATTACGGGTTTATACGAAAGATATTTGAAAAGGTTTTAGCTTGAAAATATTTTGAAAAGAGTTGCCAGCTGTTCTAACAGCCGAATTAAATTAAACACAAGTTATACGAAATGTCAAAATACGAGTGTCAGAGGAAAGAGTGTTAAAAAAATTTTAGTACAAACATTTAGAATATCCTTAAGGCATCTGAAGAGGGTTGCCAACCCTGTTTAAAAAGTTACATTCAAATTATTTAATTAGTTAAATTAGTCATAAGGATATCAATCAAAATGGTTCTGAAAAGACCTTATGCCCGAACACTTCATGTTGCCATATGTTTAAAAAATTTAATTCAACTTAAATTGCACTATTTGGTAGTTAAAATAGTGTGGCGAATACTGCGGCAACGCGAAGCAAACAACGAGAAATAGGCATAATGTTCGAGGAATGACGTAGAATGTTCTACAAAGAGAAACTTCAACTTGGATGAACACTGCGAACAGCGAGAGAAATAGAATAAGCGATAAACTTCAGAACGTTCTAGAGTTGCCATAAGTGCAAGCGCAGGTATACAAGCCAGAAAGCTACAAGTAAAGTGAGTTGCGAATAGGTTTGCCAGACGTACTGCTTTTGGGAGTAAACGTACTCCTTTTTATTGTAATGTACTCCCTTTTACTCCCAAAAAAAGTTATCTGGAAATGTACTCCTTTCTTAGTTTTGTACTTCTTTTGTACTCCTTTTTCCAGCTATTAATATTTAAACATATACAGGGCGTAAAATAATAACTGTTGCACAGGTTTTATTGAAAAATAAAAGGGAACATTATGGATTTTACGAAAAAGTAGTTTATTGTTAATTTTCCAAAGATTTTACTTAAATTTTATGTTCGTATATACACTCTATATATACCCAGACGTGAACAGTCAAATACGTGCGTAATAAATTTTGTATGAAAATATTATTTTTAAATTCGAACATTTTTAAACGATAATCAAATATAAAGTATTCATTCTTACTATGCATTATTTCCCTCAGTGTAAATAGCACGCCTACGTCATTATCCATTTAAGCAGATTATCGTCTTTCCCTCGCTCATCTTAAGAGCTTTATAAATACATATACAAATTTCATAATATTTGCCTTCATTTGCCTCTTCCCTTAATATATGTATGTACTTGCATTACTGAACTTCTGTGCACTCATTCGTGTCAGTGAAACAAAATATGTATTTGTAAGTATTTATTTAGTCCTAACTGTGAAAAACAAAAGCATTCCAAAACCGCACTAATGTTCGTTTGTGCAAAATCATTCGTACTGAATGCCAAAGTAATTTTTAGCAGCATAATCCACAAATCCCCGCCCCAGAAAGTAGTGAGAAAAAGGCAGGAGAAAACAGACGGAATAAGAAAGTTGTTGTAAATGCTGTTAGCTAAACAAATTCACAAAAATAGAGCAGCAAAAGGAGGAAAGCCAATAAGAATTCCAGAAAAAAATATATTCACCAAAAACTCAGAAAAATAGCAATAATGCTTTCAATTCACGCGTCACATATGGGACACGCATCCTCAATGTATGCTTCGTTTGTTTAGATATGAAGATCCTATTGTACATAAATATGTATGCATGTATGTACCCTGCAAAAAATTGTGCGACTAATCTCTAAAGAGAGTATTCCGAGATTACTCTCAATCGGGTACAATTGGGCATTAATTAGTCCCAACTAGTCTCATAAGGGTACTAATGGAGGACTATTAGTCTCGACTCATCCCTTATGGGTATAATTGGAGATCAATTAGTCCCCAACTCATCTCTAACGGGTACTATTAACGATTTAATTATATGTACGCACTTAGTCAATCAAATTACATGTCCGGCGTTGGCACACAGAGAGAGTATTCGCCTAACAAAACTGAGCACCCCGGTTCGAATCTCAGCTGGCGCAAATTTTTATTTTTATTTTTTAAAAGTGAATAGTCGCTTTTTATACCCGTTCGGGTTTAAAGGTGAACAATTAGTCTCTTCATAGGACATGCTCGAACAAAAGCGATCAGTTCATTCCATTTAAAGAGATCAAAAGTGGTATTAGTCGCATGCTCCGTTGCGATTGCTCCCGGAGTCATCCCGGATTAGTCCCATTTTTTGCAGGGTATATAAACATTCAACTACACGTATGTATGTATCTACATATATATGAACGCACATATGTATGTATCTACATATAAAAATTGTAAGCTGTTTTGCCTCAAAGTACCAAACTTTTGCTGGACTTTTTCTCCTCAAGAGGACATTTTGGCGTTTACGAAAGGACACATGCGAGTCGGATCGTTAGTTTTAATGTATTCCAGACGCGTTTTGTTGAGCTTACATAGGCATATATTATTCACACAGATATATATATATATATATATGCGAGTATATAGTTTGTGGTCTTGTTGATATTACCCATCCTAATCTTTTTTGCTTTTACATCGTAATCTTCTGTCTTCAACGCAGCTGCGTGACAAAACTCTAACATTCGCTTAGGTAAACGACAAAGCTGTAACTTTAATTTTCTGGGAAGTACGAAAATTTATACATAGAAAATTCGCTTAAGAAAGATGTTTCCTAAAAATCAAAATTGTATACATATTTAGTTACTGAAATGCAAAAGGCCGTAACTAAAAAAAAAAATTATAAATTCCCTTTTTGGTGCATTTTATGCCGTTTTATGCAAATAAAAGCAAATTTTGTTAGTTGCAGCTTTTATGCATTTCAGCCGATTATATCCTATATATAAAGTAAAGTTGCAAAAGTGGCGTAACACATTTACTCAAAAAATACTGAAGCGATTTTGATGAAAACTTTATCAGTTTGTTAATACTCCATATAAGAAAAAACAACAGCGAATACAACTTCCATAAATAAGAAAAAATAACAGAAAGAAGGTCCACATATGAAAAAGACAACAACAAATAGAAATAGAGAGTTGCCACCTGCTTGAAAATTTTCGATTAAATAAAATTATAAAAAAATAATCACAATGTACTTATTACGATTTGGATCTCGAATAAATGAGGTTTAAGAATGCATAATGGAAAATATTTGGAAATAGGGTTGCCATATCTTAAAAAATTTAATTCGATTAAATGACATATTATAAAAGGGTATGAAACAAGAGATGCTTTACAAAGCTTGATTTCCAAATAATTCTTGGAGAGGGTTGTCAACTCTATCTCTTTGATAAATGAAGTGTTTAAGAAGGGTGTCAAAATAGTGTGGCTTCAGAAAGCTTAGTTTGGAAAATATTTTTAAAAAGGAAACGAAAGGTATTTGAAAAAGCTTTAGTAGAATGAAAAAAATTTACATATTCTTTGATTCGGATATTTATAAAAAGGGTTGCCACTAATATATATTTTTATACTGAGGGTTTGAGCAGTAAAGTTGAAATAAAAATTTTGAAATATTTAAGAAACGAAAAATATTAAAAAAGCTACTCAAACAAGCGTAAGAAATAACAAACACCTAAAAAATATTAAAATATCAGGTGAAAGGTTTTTAGGAGTTCTTAATTCTTCGGTTCTGTAATATTTTATAATTCTCATTACAATTCCAGGAGAAAGATATGCTGACATCGGTCGGCGAATTTAATAAAATTAGCGACGAGCTACGTTAGATGAACTCACGCTGATTACCGGCAAGCGATCGCAAATGTATGGTATGTCCAAATTACATTCGAAAGTGACTGAATATGAACGACAAGTGGATAGACGTACACTTAAAAAAAACTACGACAGAGGGCGCCCATAAATCACGCAAGCGACTATTTTAGTAACTCCCGATAGTGCAGAGAGAGCCGATGGTGACTACCGCCTAGGACATTGCTTTGTAAAAGTAATCGCTGAAATAGACTGCAAGTAGTCGGTCGGTAATTGACGGAGTTTACCAGGTACATTGCTACAGATTCATCAGTCCCGTACTCGCTCCCCCGTACTGCAGGGTATGAAGTGTACACATAAATACTAATTGCACATAAAATTTCAAACCAGTATACGGTTTGCGTCAAAAATTATGACATAATTAATTTTTCACCTCTTAAAAATTACATAAAAAATTCACTTTTTTTTAATATTTTTTTTTTGGAATTAAAACATCTATAACTCAAAAGTTTTGCAACAAATTGATTTAAAATTTTTTTTCAGGCTTCAAGTATACGTCTATGAATTATATCCAAAAGCAACCGGCCTGATATAGTTTATAACAATGAAAATAAAGCTAAATAACACAAATGTTACCTGTTTTTTAGATTTGCCCATATTCTTCTAAAATCCAGACTTTTTCATAAATGCGCAAACCGATTTTTTATTCTCATTTTCATGGCATTTCATATTTTCGAATAGTTTTAAAACCTCTACGCTTAAAAAATGTTTTGTGTGGAATAAATGTCCTTGCAGTTTAACCGTATTCGAAGAACTCAATTTTTTAACAGTTCAATCAATGCAAATGTAAACAAAAAACAGCCACCCACTAAGTAATTTAGCCACAACCAGCGCAGGATTCAAGAACACACTACAAGTATGGCAGCAGCCACTTTTACTACTTCCGTGGGGATGCCAGAGTGCATAAATACATGCATATAAACATTATTGGAAATGTACGCAAATACACACACACACAAACACACTACATATATTTGCAGGATAGTTAATCCAGAGTGCCAGAATAGTTGGCATGTGAAGGAAGCATTTGCTGATAAATATGACATCGTCTGTTATGAAACCAATATTTGAACAGCAAGCAGACTTGCAAGCAGCCGAAATGAAAAAAAATACAAAGAAGAAGCAGAAGCATAAGACGGTGAAAATCGTGGAACCTGTGATGCATTTGTCAATTCGCGGCACGTACATGAACGGATGAACCTTTTTAAATTTGACAGCAATTTCATCTTCCATGGTATGAACGACGTACGTACGTTGGTGCCAAGTGGGAGGACGAAGGCGTAACTAGTGCATATTTCTTTTCGTGAAATACTTTTTTGGAATAATCAAATAGGTTGTCTGCGCAATGTCCAAAGAAAGACCAAAGATACGCTTGCTAGGGTATGTAGCTGCTGCCAGGAGTGAAGGCGTGCGAAAGGATGGCGAAGTGGAATTTTTCGTGAATTTCCAGATTCGTGTTATCACGTCCAACTTATGCTGACAATGAGAGAGCGTTAAATTTTTTTGGTATTTAGAAGTGCTACCAGCAGCTACATACAAACAGCAGTAGTTGTTGTCAAGTGTCTTGAAAGAATGCGGATTGCGGTGGGTGGCGCTGCCACCACGTAGGTGATGATGACAAAGGTGAGTGACACCAAGTTATTGTCAACCGCACACACTCACACATGCATGTGTTCATTGACATACTTATGCAGAATGCACCGATTGTAATCAAGAATGCCAACTACTTTTATCATTCCATCAGCTTTGCCATCGGTTAACCGTGAGCCAGCTGCACTGCACCTTCAGGCCTAACAAAGTTCTGATGAGTTTTGTGATTGCGCGTTACAGAGCCAATAAAGAAGAAGAAGAAGAAGAAGAAGAAGAGACCTATGAGTATAGATGTTTTGAAGTTCGGCCCAAATACGCCAGCCCAGCTTAATAATTTTCAAGTTTATATCCAACAATTTCTCTGAGATTTCTAGTGCTGGAACTATTGCAACGCACATCTGCAATATTGGGTCATTAGACCTTTCTAAGTAAACAATATGTATAAAACCAAGTTCCCACTAAATTCAAAGTTAAAAAGTTAATACCAAAATTTTAATTTACACAAAAATTAAATTCGGCTTCCTCGTTTATAAGAATGGAGGCTATTTTCCGATAACATCATTACATATTGACGGTGTTACGCGTAAGGCTTGTCATAGTCAGAAAGGTAATATCGAAGAATAATTTTTCTATTAGTTTAAGCGATTTAGCAACTCGGCGAACCAGTGGGCCTTAAAAACGCCTGCTTATATGGTCCAAATCTTTTCCGGATACATATTTTCCAAAACTGATGAGTCATCCACTTGCATGTCTAAATACACCTTTGCTTTCTCATAAATTTCCATTGATATTGTTGGATAAAAGAACCTGAGTGTGTATAGCCGAAAATTATTTAACTTCTGCGAGCATTAGCCCGACTTTTCTAATCAACCTATTTATGAATACAAGTTTACAAATACTCGTACAATTTCCTCATATACATTCAATTATTTACTTAGATTTATTTTTATTTGGTTAGGTCCGCAGTTATATTTGCTGCTCCTTTACTCTTTGCCTAGCAAATTCCGGCTCCCTCCGCTGCTTTGCTTGCCTTTTGGATTTTGCTCGCATCCTTCCTCCAGCTCCAGCTCCGAATACGATGTGACATGATTTTTTGAGTAGCCAACAAATTAGGCAAGTTACTAAACAAATATTACGCATACGCCAGCGGTTATCCTTGCGCTGTGTCTAGCCAACAACAACAACGCACACGAATAGACGCACGTTTCGTCACGCATAAATATCTAAAATGAGAATCTACGTGTTTAAGCCGAAAAGTCGCAAATTCGTTACGAGATTATGATGTTACGGCGCATTTTTTTCCATTTCAATGAAATCAAAACTTTTCACGCTCTCTTGCTCTATTGTTAAAACAACAAAAAAAAATACTTCTATGCATGTACATACATACATATGTACAGGTACAATGGTACGATAGAAAATGGGGTTGATTTGCAGTTGCTTCTCTTGCACTCAGGGTGGCTTCTTTAATTTCTTTACTCCCCCCCCTTTGTTTAAATTTTACTACTTTAGGGTATTTTTTCCTGAGTCTAGCTAATGTTTTAGAAATTTTAATTTCATGCTTGATTATGGAAAAGCTACTGAGTTATAAAGAAGCATTTTGTCAGCTATGAAGTAATAAAAAAATTACGGATTTGAATGTACAAATAGCGATGGGTTTAACTTTATTTACATAGGTACGTATATCAAATATTCAGATTTTTATGAAATTTTATATCCAAAGGTCTTTAAGTTGCTAGTTACCAAACTGAAATCAGATTTTAAAAGTTCAAAAAAAGTGTCAGATTTTGATTTTAGTTTTACAATTGCCACCACTGCTCGATTTTTTCATGGATGCAACAAAAACTTCAATTTTGGCAAGCAGGGATGAAAAATGGAAATTTCAGATTGTACCTAATATCATAAAATAAATGCACCTAAATGAGAGTGTACCTAAAAAAAGTTACGTCATTCGTTTGTAGATTTTTTATTAATTTTATTTAAAATATATACGAATACAAAAGATGGATGTACTTTCAACTTGATTAGGTTTTTTTTTTTTAAACTGAGCATATATCTAAAGACTATAGTCTAATGACAATCGGAGAGTTGAATTTGATGATAGCTAAGTAAAGTGCTAGTTTTTCGTAGTGGGCAATGTAAAATGTTTAAGAGAATACATACAATGATTTTTTTTTTTTTAATTTCTTCCCCTTGACCACTTTTCTAAAATTGTTTATTCTTCAAAATGAATGCAAAGCTTCTGCCATGCCTACAAATAAATATACTAGCACGGTAAAGGAAAAAGAAAAAAAAAAAAGAAAATTGAATCTGATCAAAACAGATTGTCCCTAAAATCCAGTAATTGTACCTAATGTACCTTTCAGTCATCAAACGTCGGAAAAAGGTACAATTGTACCTGATTTTTCATCCCTGAATCCAAGTGTTTTATGATTTACCAAAGAACTGAATGTCGCCAAATCATTAAACAATTCGTTTCCTGAAACAACACAGTGTTCCGACGCCAACAGGAATTGAAATTTTTTCCAATTTGTTACGGAGTTCAATTTCAACATACATTTCCACACAATTATTAAAGAGATGCGAGCTTTACAGCAGCTTGATTATCTCTTCAGTGTCTGATTTGGTGGCCGCATCACCTGTCGCAAATCATTGAGTCTACTAACGACTGAAAACCCATTATAATTGTATCAGGGGCTGAATTCTATAGCTGTGAGAAACTCGCCGAATAAAATGCTGTGACTTTTCGGAAGAGAAGTGTACAAAATTTTGACAGTTATAACTGATTTTCACACTTCCTGAATCGTAAAATACAAAATTTTAATTTAAGTGTAAACCCAAAAACTCACAGTTACATAATCCAGCCCCAGATCTAGTTACATTCATTCTCAAGTTCATTCTTGGCGTCAATATAAAACGTGTGGATCTCCGCACTGCATCTTACAGGAAAGCTAATGACGCCCCTTATCCTGACAAGGGTTATATAAATCCGTGTGTTCGGAACTTTTATCTTCAAACACAATATATGTTATTCCAACAAAGCGCTAAGAGCATCTCCTAACCTTGCGATTAGGGGCCCGTAATGCCCATATACACACTCCTTTGTAGGCCGTTTAACATCGTCATGATCGACGTGACGAAAGATAAGATTTATAGAATCGCAGCCGACCTCAGGCTCTAAGTCATCGCTCGATTCAAGTACTTCTCGACAGTGCGCTCCAGGATCTTCGTCATGAAGAATGTCCTATTGTATGGCCTAAATTTAAGGTTATGTAAGAAAACATTTTATCCAAGCAAGAACATCGTGAGTTTTGACGACGATGAGGCCCACAATGTCTACAAATTATATCACCAATCACACTCACTGCTCGTAAGCCCGTTTTCTGGCCATCGATGAAGCGTCAAACAGAAATTGGACTCTGCTTTTCAAAAAATCAGTTCCATACTGGAGTCTGCTGTTCACATATCCCAAATCGAATGATGTATTTAACGACAACGGCAATTTATTCATATTTTTTTATTTCTTTTTATTTGATAAGTTGTGCCATATCAATAATTCAAAAAAAAAAAAACACGTCTACGTGCCGGGTTTACCAAACTCATTGCCAGATTAAATAGAAACCAAGAAACATTAACAGAATATGCACGTATAAATTCCTCACCTTCAAGTTTAAATCATCTTCCCGAAACTCACACCTAACTACATACATACACATTCCTTGAAAAAGAACCGCAATGCTAATTCACTTCGACCCATCTGCTTAACCCACCTGCCTGGCCGTTTCATTATACATAAATATTAGTAAGCAAACAGGCATTATAACTTTCATCTAGGCAACCGGGTTACTACTGCGCACGACCCAACGAACACCATTTTAATTAACAATTCCAAATGATTTACTTCATTTTCATTGCCACTGCTACATCCGCTCCACACAAGCCCAATTTATTTCAATGTTCAAGCTCAAGTTGTGGACATTTTGTATAGCTGTTGTTGTTGTTGTTGCAGCTGCTGTTACTGCGGTATTTGCAACAACAACAAACTTTCTATTGTCATCCGCTTGTGTTTTTGCTGCTGCTGTTTTTTGTTGTTGTGAAGTATGAGTAATACTAAATTTTTAATGAGTTCTTCCGCGCGTCCTACGACCCAGCGCACGAACAGCACCTCGCCACGTAGTCTAGTGATAAAAGTTGCGTCGCATCCACACCACCTCACCCCAACAGCGTCTAGCGTGTCGCCCAATTGGTGGTAGCAAATTCTGTACCTTACAACAACACTTCACAGGCGCACTTTGTTTATTTTAATTGTACTGCATTCCACAAATTAAAGTCAAAATAGCGAACAGTGAAATTTATCAAATGCCAACTGGCACCCCACAACCCACCTCCACTCAAACGACCACCTCGGTGCTGGACAGGAGAGCTTCGCAGGCAGCAGCAGCTAGCAAGGCATGTAGCAACCGATATGGAATTGTCGCAATCGCAGCAGTAACTTCTCATTTTGTTGGCTCCATTGTCTTGCCACTGCGCCGATGAAACGCGACGGAACGCACGAAATGCCACTGTTCATGACGCGATAAGGAATGCCAACTCATCTTTTTGGCTTCGTGCATTTTTAATGATAATTATACTAATTTGAAGAAATCACAAGAAGAGCTGGGTTGAAAAAGAAGGGAGGAGGAGGGAGTTGAAATACAACTAAGGGACTTTCAACCGGTTGGGCGTACAAATGTAGAAGGACTGCAGCGCTTCTTGAGAAACACGCGCCACTAGCCTACAGCGGCTATTGTACTATCTACCTATGTACGTGTTAGGCTGTTAGGGTGTAGATCCTTGCCGATTGTTGGCTACTGTTTACATTAAATGTGACAATATCGGGCACTAAGCGAGTGTACTGCCGTGGGGGACGAGCACTCGAAGTTTTAATCACCATAGCTGCAATTTAAGCAACACTAGAAATCTAACACCATCAGCATCAACAGCGCGACATTAGTATTGGCTACACTGAAAAAAAAAACAATATTACTTCACTGAAGACGGCAACAAGCCGGAAAACATTCGGACTAGCGAACTTTGACGAAATAAAAACCAGAATCGAAGCGCTTGTTCGAAGCTGCCATTAGAAATGTCTCTTTTACTTATAATTATTGAACAAAAAAATCGATGAGGCAGAATTCGCCGAGGTAGAAGGTGGAGGTACCAGGTGGAGTAATAAGAGCAAAAAGATAGGTTTTGCATTGATTTGATGCTACCCTAAGGCTTTGTTAAAATAAAGTTAAATTGTTAATGATCTTCCGGGATTTCTCTCTCTCAGGATTCCGAAAAATTTTATCAAAAACGTAGGGGACTTACAGAAGGCCGAGAAAACCCCCGTAAGAATCCGGAACTCGGATATGAAGTGAAGACTTTTCCGCCTTGTTGACTTGAACATCAGTGACAGATGATATCGAAGCTCCAGAAAAAGTCGACCACCATCCGACTACGATGAGGTATTCAGTTGCGAATAACAATTTCGCGGCTGAAAAACAAAAACTGTAAGAAGGGTGACCCTGCCATATGCGCCAACTACCGCGGCGGTCTCATCGAGCGTACAGCTTTTGGTTGGACATTTCGTGTTCAAGTTTTTTTTTATTTAATAAAATGTAGATAAAGTCAAATTTTTTTCAGTGCAACTTCTTTGCCCTACTCGAACCTATAATGAAATGAAATTGTTGCGAAGAAAGAAGTGAATTTGTTTTATAGATACTCTTACTTTTACATAATTTTATGCGCGAAAGTACTTATGTATGTAGGTATACACCTCATTTTTCCAAACTTCTTTGCTGCTTGTTATTATTGCTGTAAAATTTTCCGCTGCAACGCACTTCCTAACATTTGATTATGTAAAAGTAGTTCAAAACCTTTACCCAGACACTCCCTTCTCTAACTCGCGTTTTATCGCATAAAATTCGGAAAATAGAGCACCCCCTGTGACATGATGGAAGGAAAAGGCAGCAGCCCTCCAGGGAATTTGAAATAAAATATCAGTACTCCATTGCAGACTGCGAATTATTCAAAAGGGAGTAGAATTTTCGGACGGCTAAAATGAAATGAATGTCGATGGCACGCCGAGATTTTCACAGAATTATTATTACCTAATTTTATTGATATGCCAAAGTGTGGTGGCACGTACCACACAACCCCCCGAACACCACCTTGACTAAATGTGGTATGTGTATGAGTGTGTTCTACGTTCGCAGACCTCTCCAGAAGTGTCCCTTGCATTTGTCTATTTGTATTGATGGTTTTGTTGTTGTTGATTATGTTGTTGGTGGTGGTGGTGGTGGTAATGTCATAATGTACATTTGTACGTCCGCTTCCCCCGCCTCGTTGTTGCATTTATTTGAAACGAGAAGTGGAGTGCATTTCGCAAATGGCTTTTATGATAAGCAAACCAACGAGCTACAAAATAAGCGTACGAAAGCATTTTGCATTGCCATCTAGATTTACCCCAAATCGATATTGATTAGCTGCATACGAATCCCCCAGGAGCACAGTGCAGTTCATGAGCTTGCTTGTGTGTAGCTATTCCATGTGGCACGTAGTGGATTTCCATGCCACACAGGGGTCATTGTCGCTGTAGCCAGCCACTCAACAAGGGGATAATAAAGAAACAAAAAACAACAGCAACAACACTGCGAATCGCAAATAATTTTGTTTCATTGAGGGATTTGGTGTTGCAGACAATGTTGAAATATTTCATTGTCTTTATTATCGTCTCCGTTGTTATGCTTTGTAAAAAGGGCAGAATTTGCGATTTTCAGGACATGCCACATAATCAAATTAATGCCAGTTAATCTCTACGCTCGAGTGTGAGACAACAATACAAAGGTCTACCTTTCTACTCTTAAGTTGGTGGAATGAAGAATACAGCAACGTTTGGAACTTTATCGTCGTATGCGTACATTGTTTAAGTTTAAATTAAGATTTCGGTAATTCCTCTAAAAATCTAACTAGTTTTTATAAGCGGTTAAGGGCGCAAAATGGAGAAAAAAACAAAATTCCTCCCTTATCAGGCCTTCGAGTCGCATATAAAACCTCAGCCATGCTTAGGATTCACCAAGCGCTGGCAATGTAACTTAACCTTGAACTGATACAGTACGACAACTTAATAATGAGACAAATTACCAAATTTAAATTCTAATTCACGTCCCTGCGATACGAGCACTCATGAGAGTTCATTTTTCACAAACCGTCTGAAGTAACATTTCGTGTCTAAAAGTTACTCTAAATATTGCGAATTGGGCTAAAACAACCGACGCTTTAGAATGTGTCGGAATATTCATCCTTTTTCCTACGAAGGCTTATACAGAACTATTTCGACAAGGGGGTTTTCAAGTACGAAACTCCCGCAGGCACAGACACAGCTAAGGTCAAAGGTGTGGTTCCTCAACGTTCCGTGCTCCGCTGCTACTCCGGAACATCATGTACGACGGACAACGTCTCCGACTAAACCACCTAATAGGGCCAAAATAATCGGATTTACGGACGATGTCGCTTTATTTATTACAGAGAAATATGCGATAAAGTCCACAGTACCATCGAAATGGTTCATTCGTGGCTGTCGCAGAACCATCTTCAGCTCACGGAGCACAAAACGGGGTGTGTACTTATCTCCATCGGAAAGAAACCCAAAGAGGCCTCCGCACATGTGGGTGCTCACATAGATATATAGTTATAACCAGGGACGTGAACCGGATGAAAAATTTGGTCGGTTTGGTTCAACGGTTCGAACCGTTGTTCATTTTTGGATTGGTTCGTCAAAGCGATTTTTATGGTCTTTGAACCGGGGTTTCGGTTCGGTTCAACGGTTCGAAAAAACAAAAAAAATAACGCGCAAATTTAAGTGTCAAGTGTCAAGTGCAACAGCGCGCAAGGTTAAGGGTCAAGTGTCCAATTAGATGGGTTGCCTTTACATTTGATATTGTCACATGGTAAACAAACATGGTAGGTATTAGCATATTTAACAAAAATAAAAAAGTGGGTACATTTATCTATTGAAAATTGGTTGAAACGAACCTTTAAACCTTTAGGAAAGAGGTTCGGTTTTCGGTTCGGATCAAACATTTGTGGAAAATTTCGGTTCGGTCTAGGGTCCAGTTAATTAATAGAAAAAAGCCGTTTTCCGGTTCATACCGGTTATAACACAGCAAACTATAAAGTACCTCGGCACCATCATCGACAAGCAGCTAACGTTCAAAATTCATTTGGGATATGCTAACAAGAAGGCATCTGCGACATTACCGGGATTGTCTTGCGAAGTTATTACAAGACGGCGATGACCCTTATACGTAGGGTTGCCAATCGTACTATATTATATAGTATTGTACTATTTATTCGGCGGTCGGCGTACTATATATTGCTGGAAAAAATATGGTATGCAAAAATACTATTTTTCCTCAGCTATAAATATAAATATATTTCAGTGATTTGCAAGAAAAAATGTGTATAAAATTGGATGAACTTTATACTGAAATAACAATACTAAAAGAAATTTTCTTTAAAATAAAAGGTCAAAATAAAAATGGCAACATTTTTAAAAATATTGACTGAGAATGCATTACCAAATTGACTTAAAATTACTTCATTTCTACCCTCTTTTCGTGCAACTTCGGCATTTACAGAAAGAATTTTTTTCTATTATGAATGTAAAATGGTGAGATCAGAGAACCAAAGCGACTACCTCTCGGAAGGGGTGTCAAGATAGGTGGAACAACTCATCTAATAGACATTATTCCGAATTAAATTTTATGGCTCGAAATAACGCACGAAGATATATACTGCCAATGCGACGCAGTTCCTAAGCGGCAACGGATGCTTTATTTACGTATTATTCCACTTTAAAAAAACAAAAATGTTAAGCAACTCGTTTTAAATGTTTACAAATAACATTAAAATAGAACAAATTTAGTTGCTTGCCAAATTGTTTCATCCTAAGTAATACATCCATATGCAGCAACATCTCAATTTTTTACACACCGTACCACATCACATTTTCAAATCGTTATTCGTAAATTTAGCCTCTCATTAATAAACCCTTTCGACACTGCCACCACTTCGTCGGTATTTCTGCAGTCACTCCATTAAACAGTATGCCAGCCAGCCTGCTATTGTACACTCCATTAAAATACCAGATTTGACAGTTTTAGTCATTTAATACCAATACAATGCGTCTGGAGCTCCAAAGGGCAAGTAGAATTATAACTCTCGGCATTGAATGGTGAACCCAAAAACTTGCGTCAACTTTCGCAATCAACTCGTAAACAAGGCAATCGTATGGAAAGTAGCAGAAGAGCTAAAGCAGCGTTAAGCTGGAAAGAGACACATTCTGAATGCCACACTGCAACACTCTACTCTGGCTTAAACTGCCACCAAGCTCTACCTTCGCCGCGCGCATTGCTTGAGCACAGCTTCAATGCCACATCTTTGCATTAAGGAAGCGCTGCGTTGCTTATTAACTCATTTTCACATTGTCAGCATGTCTGCTTTTTCGTGCTCTGTTCCTCTGTTGTCTGTCTGTCTGTCTGTCCGTCCGTTTGTCCGCCTGTCTATCGGTGTGTTTTATGTCGAAGTGTCCCCACCACTGCCAGAGCTTCACAACAATTGGAGCGGAGCGTTTTCGCTGGAAAAAGGGTGGACAGCATTCTCAGTTTGTGATATTTTGCCAGGCTACGCTTGTAGATTTTGCTTTGTGGTTGCTAACAGCCGCCAGAAAACTGAAATTGAACATGAAACATAAATAAAATACTTGTACTATTTCATTGTCTTTATGTACATACATACATACATATGTATGTGAATGCGAACGTGAGTGTGCCTGTGAGAAAGAGTCCGCTTGGAGGCTGTAAGACAGTGTAAGTTATTGCGAATTGTTTGTTTAGCTGTTAGTTGTAGTTGGTGTATTTTGCGAAGCTACTCCATGCCTAATATGCATACCTTTAAACACACGCACAAACAAACATATGTATACAATAAATAAGTATGTACATATGTGGCACATCTAAGCTTACGCTGACTGACCTGCAGGCTGCAGCTGCCTGCGCCACACGCTTCGGCTATCATGGAAGCTATGCTTGCCCCGGTTCGTGGTCAACCAACGACAATCAGTCTGCCCGGTCAGTTCCAAATATGTCTGCTGTGAGCAGGGTTGCCGTTTTGGGCTTTTCCTACCAAAATTGGTATGTTTTAGAGGTGGGTAACTCAGCACTGTGCTGAGTTACTGTGCTGACTCTTAGAACTGTGCCGCACGCTCAGACTCACCTCTGAAAAAATTTGTAACTCAGTAACTCAGTTTATGTGCTGACAATGTATAGCTCAGTGTGCTACAGAGTCGATATGGTAACTCAGTTGATGTGCTGACACTTGCATAGCTCGGTGCGGCTTGCATTGTTTAGAACTGTGTCGATGTGGTAACTCAATTGATGAGCTCACACATTCACACAATATGCGCGTTCCTTATCTCCCAGAAATAGTCAGAAAAAGTCCGAAGTAGTCAGATTTAGTCCAAAAAGCGTTCCTTAACTCGGAAATGACAGCAAAAATGAGAGAGCAACAGTCAGTGAGAGCGACTCTCATCAGTCCGAAGTAGTCAGATTTAGTCAGAAGAATTTTTTCTGGCAAAATCCTGAAAAGTGTCAAACTCAACTGAATTTAAATTAACAGAAATTAAAGAATTCGCTAAAAGTGAGAATAATCTAAAAAGTAAAAGAAATGAATTGAAATTGGAAGGAGGCAAAAAATAATTGATATAGCAAGTGTTTATTGTGCTTGTGCTTGTGTGAATGTGTTTTGTACATACATTTCTGTTCTTATTTGACGTTAGTTTTGTTGTTGCCATTCTTTGGACTAAAAATTTGGTTTTTTGCGTTCCTTTACTTTTCCTGTTACTCTCTTTTAGCGAGCGCATTTTGCTTACGCTCTGTCATTTTGACACTTTTCAGATTTTAGTCCAAAAAAAAAGGAATGAACCTAATACGATCTTCCAAAGAGTACCATAATAGATGGCATCACTAGACTAACCATCAATTGAATATACGACTACCAAATTTAAAAAGAAGCAAGGCGAATAGCCAAGTTATGCATACTTGCACTGCTATACCATTTTTACGTAAAAATCAAAACCAAACAGAATTCTACATGTGAAGTGCTATGCGTTGGGTAACCGCTTACATGCATAGCCCATTTAACAGATTCTTATGTGACAACTCTCAGGCAACACTAAGTAGGGAATTATTTTGCAAATGAACTCACCAGTTGAAATCAGCTTTGTAAAATTTTTCCGGCCAGCTACGAACAGAAGCTAAGGATAACCTTTTCTAAATCGATTTCGATTACTAACATCATCAATAATTTCGATGTACATACCAATTGTGCGATAGCACACTTGTGCCAGCTCACTGTGCTGACTCATTAAAGTGAGTTGGAGTTACTGAGTCAGCACACGAAAATTTACAGAGTTACCCACCCTTAGTATGTTTTTTTCTCGTTGGTAGGATGGTAGGAGGCTTAAAATTTTGGTAGGTTTATTTGCTCATAAAACAGCAAACTTCTCTGGCTTGTTGTAATGTGTCACTTTGTAATTGAACTGATGGATGTAAATGAGATACTTTTCTTTGAAACGCAGTTGCGAATCGATAATAGTTTCAACAATGACAAGGTTGTTAAAATATTTTAAATGGCAATGGAAGAGAGATTCAAAAAAGAAAACCACTCATTGTTAGTCATATTTCCAGTAAATCGGAGAATCTCAAAGTTTTTAACCGCAACTCGAAGAAATTAATATCAAACCCGCAGCGCGCAGATTTGGTATCAAGCCCGGAGGCTCCTAGACCTGGACATTTGGCAAGGCTAACCGTGAGGTTTATTTTTACCTTACTTACCTCCAGGTGAAAATGTGACGAAAAATCTATGTAATTTCGCATTATCTGTAATTCTGAATCACGAACTAAATTTAAAAAAAGGAACAGTCCAGCGCCTTCGTCTTGGTCTGCAGGCTGTATCGGAGATACACCCGCTAAATTTAAACGTAGAATACGTGGTATGGTTAAGAGCATATCCAAGTCAAAAACGAAAGCACAAACTAAGAAAAAAATATCGATAACAAGAGCGATAATAAAATCGATAACAAAATCGATAAAAATATCGATAACAAAATCGTTAACTAAATCGATTACAAAATCGATAAAAAATCGTTTACAAAATCTATCGAAAAATCGATTACAAAATCGATAACAAAATCGATTCCAAAGTCAATAACAAAATTGATAACAAATTCTATCAAAAAATCCATTACAAAATCGGTAATAAATTCGATAAAAAAATCGATAAAACTATCGATAACAAAAGCGATGGCAATATCGATAGCAAAATCGGTAAAAAAACCGATAAAAATACCGACAACAAAAGCGATAACAATATCTATAGAAAACTCGATAAAAATATTGATGACAAAAGCGACAAAAATATCGATAACAAAAGCGATAACAATATCGATAGCAAAATTGTTAAAACAATCAAGAAAAATATCGATAACAAAACCGATAAATAATCAATAATAAAATCAATTACAGAATCGATTACAAAATCGATAACAAAATCGATAAAAATATCGATCATTATATCGATAAGTTCCGAAAATATCGATAGCAAAATCAATAACAACATCGATACAAATTTCGATAACAAAATCGGTGAAAATATCGGTAACAAAACCGATAAAAATATCGATAACAAAACCAAACAGATCCACATTAACTGAAACTTTCATATGTACGTATATATGCATTTACATATGTACATACGCTGCGATCAAAAGCCGCATTACATACGCATACATACTTTTTGTCTCCTTCCCACACTTCCAACATATGCACGTGTTTGCAAAATGATGACGAGGTGATTTTGTATGGAAAATCATTTATGCCCATATATTTGAATAAAATAAACATATATAGAAGATATCAACCAATACTTCCCATATACCAAACGAAAGGAAAACTCTTGAATTTTTGATTAAAGAAAACAAAAACAAAATCATTCGAGCGGTTTTCGAGCATTTTGGTAATGAAAAAAATTTGCAAATTTTTTCAACCATTTTTTGCCTTAAAATGCTCAATATTTGTTAAATTTATATAAAATTTGTACCCAATAATATTTCTACTGCTCCAAAGAACCTATATCCCGAAAATGAAAGTTATATATGCCAACAATAAGTTGCTAGAGCACTTTAAAGGCTCAAAATTGACCCCAAAATAAGGCAATGTTTACCGTTGTTTTTACGACAGAAACCGAATTGGTTGTTTACAAAAATGAATCTGTCGACAGGTTTGGAATTTTATCTTTGAAACGCCACACTTTTCTTTGAAATCGCTTTATTAGTTCTCGTGCAATAAGCGTTTTTGTGAAGCTCTAAAAATTACAACTACAACATTTGAACATAGCCCCCATACCTTAAGGTAAGACGTATTCTACGTCAAAATGTGGCACCTTTCACCTTTAGCTAGCAATATGTATATGTAAATACTTCATAATATATGTATGTATGCAAATGAGCAATACAAAAATCTATGACGGAATTTTATTTTCCGCTACGATTTTTCACGTCATTACTCCGAAGGCTTTATTGAAACTATAACTGCGAGGGTTTAGAAGTCGAACGGATCTCAGATTCGGATGCAGTGGGTCGAAATACATGTCGGTAGGTGTATCTGGTTAAAAGCACACACCACTTTTTTGTGTGCGCTATATGTATATTCTGATCTTTTTATTTATTGGATACCTTATTTTAAGTATAAAAAAAAACAGAAAAATAAATGTATTTGATGCTGTCAAACGCCGTTTTCTTAACGTTAAAAGAAATGGAAGGAAAGAAGCCATTTTGGTAGGTTTTTGAACCCGCTCTTGGTAGGAAAGAAGGTTTTCAGTGGCAACCCTGGCTGTGAGTGCATTTTGTGTGTGTGTGTGTGTGTGTGCAGTCGTTGTTGCAACTGCCTGTGCGGAATGTATGTATGTAAATGAACAGCCACAGCCAGGACACACCAATAAGGTTTGGTCAAAGAAGCTGGACCGCTGCCGGTCGCCAGCAACTATTGCCATGTTGACATTGACAGTTGCAACAACAGCATTTAGTGCGAATGTGGCAACAACAATTTCGAGTTGAAGAACAATTTTAGCAGTAAGCATTGCACGTCTATGTATGTATGTATGTACGTACATACATATCCACTTGTAGGGGTATTTGCAGGCATAGGTAGAAGTGATCGCAATTAAATTGCCACAAACTAACCGTGGTGTTGGTTTTTCTGTCAGTTAAGCCTTCAAGGCGTAGAATATAACAGATGGGTATGTATAGTAGACCGTACCAGAAAGAAAAGTTCGAAACAATTTTTTTCCGAACGTCGGTCGTCATTTTCATTTTTAGTCATATCTTCGGCATTTTAAGTCGGATTTAATGTATGAGTCAGAATTTTTATATTTTTTTTTCACAGTTCATTACCCCATTGTACCCCATTCTAGTACTTACTGACCAGATCTCAGTTCTTATCAGTACTTGGATTATTCCAGTAGAACTATTTAAAAAAATGGTAGTGACGAATGTAGGGGTCACTGAAAAAGGCAAAACGGTTCATCCAAAAAAAACCATTGGTTTTCGAGGCTGCCGTGCAAAAATACGCTAGGCTTACTGCCGGTTTCACGAAAGTAATGTAAGTGAAAATTTTTTTTCTTTCTGACACTTTCCATACTAAATTCAAATAAAGAAACCATATTCACTTAATTTTTTTGTGAAACTCGTTATTAGGGATGCACGGTGAACTTTTTTTTGATTACTTGAAAGGCGGTACAGTCTAATGTACAGTGAATCCATTAATGTTGCTGTTTTCGTTGCAGATGGCTTGTATACTACATACAAAACTACACTTCCCCATACTTACATAACTACACCAGTGCTTACCCTGCAGAAAAAAATTATCAGTTGAAAAAATAACCAACTTATAATTAGCTTTTTGCGGGATTTCGGTAAATAACTAACTTTTAATTAGCTATGATAAAACTAACTTTAAGTGAGATATTAACTCGTGGAGGAGTCACGCAGACGTTAACGGGAATTTGTGTTTCCTAAATAAGCTTCAAAATATTTAAATATCCACATACAAAAAAAATCCCCATACTTTTTTTCTGCACTTCGTAGATGCTTTCTCGAATTCAAGACAAATAAAATAAAGGTCGAAATTTCGTGCTATGATTTTCATGTTATTGCTGTTTTAATTCCAATCTGTAGGTTATGCACAAAAGAACATGTAAAAATAAGCAAATATGTAATATTATATAAAGTAGTTAGCTACAGCTACAAGCAAGCTGACGTCTAATGCACCACTCACTTTTTCGTGCCCATCGCCCATCAAAAGTAGTAAAGTAGTTAGTTACAGCCGAAGGAAATAAATAATAAAAAGGTACAACTAGTTGGCTACTGGGTAGTTATAAGTTAGCTAAAAACTAGCGCCATTTCCTGCAGGGTACATATAAACATACATATGTATGTAGATGCAACAACGTTCAGCGTCTCGTCGGCTGATATTGCCGCCTAGTTAGTTCTAGCCGCAGTTGCAAGACTTGGCGAATGCTGCTATTCTAACTACTAAGATGTTGCTTCAGCTACTCTTAAGTTCTTGTTCTTGTTAATATAGTGATTCTAACTTTTTTTGGTCTCCGGTTGCTGCCTATTTTGCCCGTAAAGCTGCTAAGAAATGGAGCAAACCCCGAAAGGACTTCTCTCCTCTCCGCCTAAACATCGTCTTGCGCCGCTGATTCTCAGCTCTTGCTCCATTACAGTCTCATTCAACTATATTTTTTTTATTGCACTGCCTTAAAATCGACTGCATGCTCCAACCTTGGGTTGTTGTTGTTCGAGCGGTCAGCTTACAATGTGTTACTTTTGGCGGCACTTGAATGGCGATGCGAATGTCGTCCAATCGAATGATTTGTGATGCCTTCTGTAGCAATAGCGAATAGAAATAACGTCTACACAAAGGTGGCCGTCTTGGTATGTATGTATGTAAGAATGAGAGCAAAAAAAGTACTAACAACAACAACAACAACAAAGGGGTAGTGGCGGCCATACTTCTGTCATGTGTTATGTGCTCATTGTTAAGATTTTCCTAAGCTTTTGTTATTTTTTTTATATTTGATTTTGCTAATATTTATTTTTCTTATTGGAAACGCATTTGAAAATCAAGTACTCTTCAAAAAGATCAAGACTGCTATTGTATTCTCTACTGTCTTGGAATACAAATGGATTACAGTTGCAAGTTTGTCTGTGGCAGTCAGATTGGAATTGTTAGTTTATGAACCTCGAATATTTATATCACAATTCAAATACAAGTACAGGCCCATTGGTGATCTGCTGACAGTCGCTAGGTTAAATCACTGTGACAGCTATACACTTATTTTATACGAAATAAGAAGGTAACGCTAGCTTTAATAACACGCGCTTATCCGAAGCCTTTCTACTCGATATTTTCATCAAAAGTCAAGACAGCCAAGAATCATACCTGGGCCTCATAGCGGTAGTACGATTAGATCGCTTCTAGGCAGTCGGTACCACGTCACATGTGAGGAAATTGCTAGCAGTGCTCATCGACTCGGAAAGTCTCATTCAACCTTATGGCAAACGAAGTTGCTCGGTTATATGCAATGAACAGAAAACGACAATTAGTTGCGAGAACGGACAATGCTAAGATCATAACTTTGGCGGATTGACAATAGCCGTCATCGATTCGCCACTTCTCGCTCGCTATGTTTGAGTTGCGGTCGCTTAAAGAAGAATTTTGCATGTGAAAGCAACAACAAAGTTAGCTATCACGGATAGACGATAGCGAGTTTGGTTGTACCTCATTGAGTTCGTTCGTTTCGCCACTCGCTAACTGTTGGCGAATCGATGACGGCTAATATATATTTGAGCAATCATCTAAAGGACGTTGGACGTACAGCCTAGTTTTCGATATTGCAAAAAATTAGATTTTTTCCAAAGTAAAATTTCTTAGTTACAATTTTAAAAGCTCTCTCTGGCCGTTACTATTGTAGATAAACCTTTCAGAATTGACCGTTCTTAATTGATCTAACGGTGAAGAATCGCTTTGGTCATTTGCGTGCTCCTATATCCCACTGGCTTGTATCGCTGCTGACTTATAGCGTCTAAGGCGGGGGGTTGGCTTTAGTAGAATGCACCATTATTTTCTAAACAACAAAGACATTGACTGAAAATATTGCAGAAGGTTAGTGGAATTTAAATTTATTTCTTTAGCGTTTATTTGCCAATAGTTTATCAATGTCTAGTGTCCCTTAGGTATGCAGTCCCCTAAATGTACATAATTAAAACAAGAATTAAAACTCTTTCTCCAACTTTCTCAAAGGAAAATGAGCCTAACCACCTTAACCCTTAAAGTACAAAATTTCAACCGTTGAAGTTAAAAATCTAAAGTTTTCACTTTATTACGGACTGATTAGTAGTGCCTCAAAAAAACACATTCAATTAAATACAGGCAGTCGACGAGTTAAAATTAAAATGAAAGAGCGATTACCTTTTGATTGACCCTTGTATTTACGTACATATGTATATGTACGAAATGTCACTGTATTAGAAAAAAATTTGATTTTTGTTGTTATAAAATAAGTTATGCTCAGACATAGAATTTTAACAGTTTCAACAACAACAACTGCTACAAAATCAGCCAAGCAATTTATGTCGCATAGTTCAACTCCTCATTACAGCATTTTTTATGTTAATTCTAAATCATTTCAACTCTATGGATCTCATTTTGATGTACCGTAATTGAATAAAGCTCTCAAACGAGCACTACAACACAATAACAATACGCGCGCAGTCAGCAATAGCAACAACACTGATGGCTGAAGCATACACCTTTGCATCTGCGATTAGCTAACCAAACGTGCAACGATATTACCACAACACGGCGGCCAATTGCTTCATCAATTACGATGTTCGCAAGCGGGCATTACCAGTACCCTGTGGGGAAAATTTCTAGTTCTGAACTGGTGCGCTTCTAGTACATTTTTGTTTTGTATTACCAAACTATGAAAAATCGTCTGCGAAGTGGAGAAAGAAGGCGTATTTGAACGAAAAAGCCGCCATGCAAAAATCTATTTAAAGCAAACAGGCCCCCGCTGCATCCCTTTTCCGGTAGTTCCCAACTAGTTCTAAATTCGCCAGATGAGATCTATTTCATTCTGCATCCCTTTTTCTATAGCGTCGGGTCTGTTCTAAATTCATTTTGGATAAAGGTTTCTAAAAATAAATTTTCTTTTTAAAAGTACCACATTTAGCTGCTTTTGAACTGGTTCGCTTTTGGCAATAAAGATCTAGTATGGAACTATAAATTTGGCTCCCCAATTCGTGGCTTCCCTACAGGGTACAGCCAGCCGAGCGCACACACTCGCAACTGCACGACGGTTGCATTGAACAGCGACTAATTGAAAAATTCAATTTAGTCAGAGTTGGTAGTTTAGTTGGCGGCCGTATGCCTTGAATTCAATTCCGCTACTCATCAACAGAAGCAGACACAAAGCGCAGCAATAATCTGGCTGCCGTCGCGGCGATGTCGCAGATCTTAATCTTGACTTTTGTGTTTAACGGAGCGGAGGGAAACGTTGACAGTCGACCAGACGACTGGCCGGCCGGCCAGAGCACCCACCCAGATCCCTCCCTCACTCACCGCAAATGGATCACTATCAAATATCTGTCCGCGCTGCCTGTTTATTCGTTTATATATGTATACGTCCGTCCGTCCGTCCCCACGCGCAGAGTGGCAATGCAGACGAAATAATTTATTATTTCTGACAAGTTTTGGCAGTGGGAGCTCCTCCTCTTTGCTGTTGTGTTTATATAAATTTCTGTAATTCCTCAACTCGGCTCACAGAATGTGTATGTGTGTGTGTGTGTGTCTTTGCTGCTGCTGCTAATAGAACATTCATATGTACATATGTACCTAAATATATACATTCGCTTACTTTGTTGCAAATGTTTACTTCCTCGTGTATGCAGTGTTGCCATTTTAATATTTGGACTTAGCCAGAAAACATCCGCTTTAGGTTCTAACTGTTTTCTTAGATTTTTCTTAAAGTTATTTAGCTCTTTATTTTTGCTCAAAATATTAACTTTCAACATAAAAAGTGTTAAAATGTTTAACACGATGTTTTGTTTGACGTATTTTATGAAAAATAAAGACAAATGCTGGCACGATATTTTAGCGGCAAGTTCTCGTTTAAAAAATGTGAACACCTTATATGTACGCACTGGATAAATATTCAAGTTCTTCTGATTCTAAACTCATCATTTGAAAAGTTTCTCAGCGCGCGAAAAGCTACACTTTGCATTGATAAAGTATGTACAAACATAGCCCACCTATTTGTATTTTCCCTCGCCTGTCACAAAATAATTTAGTAACCGAACCTATCTACAGACTTCTTTGGCACAAAAAAAAAGTTCCAATAATTGTTAAAATCGCTTTAATGCTAGTGTGAACGCTCTGTGCTTGGCTTCTGTTTTAAATGTGTTGCTGATTATGATGTCCAGTCAGTCTCTACTAAGTATTTAAGCGAATGCCCTTGGTATGCATCCTAAATTTCATAATTGCCACAAATTTTAGCTTACCTTACTTTCACATTTAATACCATTCAGACCAGGTCTGTCTTTCCCGGCTGCTGGAAAAGGTCCATAACAGTAATAATTACTATAAGTTGGCCAGGAAAGATTGACCCGAGTTGATATCGGGTTTGGTAAAGAGTGGGAGTACTTTCTCTTTGGTGAGTGTATAGGGAGGATGCCTAAACTAAATATTGGTGTTCAAGCGATGGGGGTAAATACCACACCGAATCGCAGCTGTTTACAGAACAATGAGTTGGAATCATCCCAAAACTTTCCTTTAAACTGCCTATCATTTTATATTGAACATTGACGCCGTTATGAAGTTATAATAACGACCATAAATAATTGATTTGTTAATTTTTTTAGAGATTACTCAAATTTTGATTTTGCCTTTTATTAGTTAAATTTTTTTGCCTTAAGTCTTTTCTCTAGGAAAGTTCTGGCAACACTTCGTGTATGTATGTATGTAGTAATTCATATGTAAGTACATATGTATGTGTGTATAACCGTTCTGGTTGCTGGCCGTCTGCACAAACATCAATCAGCATGAATAGCAGCAAGCTTGTATGCTGCCGCTGCCGGTGTCGGTGTCGGCCGTTGGTGCCTGCTGCAGGGGCTTTTAGGAACTGCACTGCAGTGGCAGCAATCATTCCGACTGTCGATGCCTCAGTGTCGGCGCAATGCTGATTATTTTCTCAACTTAAATTGGGTTTATTACTTTAGAGATTTGAAATTGGTGGTTCGGTTTATGCACATAAATATATATGTTTGTATGTTTATCTTCCGGTTTCCCCGCGTCACACACACCCACACGCGTCTGCGCCACAGCGCTTCTTGAAGAAATGGTTGGCATGTGTAACATACATATAGTGGGTGGGTGGCAGCGCCTGTACCTATCGGACATGACAAATAGCATCTATGCTCTGGCCTGACATTAAAACAAATGAATTTTTTGGCCAATTTATGAGTATGTAATTGTGGCACACACAAGCGAATTCCTTTGGGGCGTACCACTTACAGCATAGTGAGGCGAACACACCCGGGCAGCATTTCCGGCGCGCCATAATGGTGTTGAAGTGAATTTCATCATCATAATGCAAAAACAGTATTGAACAGAATTGGTCACTCAGATACAAACACACATACATATGTTGGTGCATTTATGAATTTGTGTACGTGTCATTTATCAAAAATTGCCAATTGCATATCCCCGGGAGATTGCCTACATTCAAATTTAGACTTTTACTGTAGTTGCCTATAAGGGCGTGTGCTTGGAAACTAATCTATTTACTTGAAAGGTAAAAGTATCTAAAGAATTGTTCAAAGATTATCTATTAAGGCGAATTCATACCGTTGGTGTTAACGGAACAGCTGATTTCAAGGCGAATTGTGCTGATTGCCAGAGCTACAAAAATTTTTTCAGTCAGCCCACTTGCGAAATATTTATCAACCCCTTTAAATTTCATACAAAATAGATTTCATCCATTAATCATTTCATCCTTCCGTCCCCTTCATCATCAGATTAAACCTGGCTACAAGCAGTCCGCGTAAGTTCTCCATTAAATTTATGTCGAGAGAAAGTAGCTCAATGTTAGGGTTGTCAAACCAACTCTTGTTGATCTATTGTTGTTGTTGTTATAACAGCCTTTAAATTACCTAAAGAGTATTTGGGAAATAATCCGGTTTCGTAGACCTTGAACGTGTTCTTGAGAACGTGTTGATCTACTGACAAGAATCGTTGCCAATCTTGCTGAAGATTTAAAGATTTGCCAGCATTTTCAGCGCGATAAGGCAATAAGCAGTCATAGAGAACACTCCGGCACTCCAAGCTCTTCATTTGAGTTTATGGAGAGGGGGTTTTTGTGCACCGCTGCAACAAAAAGCGCTCTACACCATCACCGAACCTCCACCCCGAAGTTTCGCCTGAAAGATGGCATCTCAGGGCGGATTCGTGAGAAAGGGAGCAGAGTTATCTGATAACAGATATTCAGAGTTGAGGCAAGATTGGAATAAAACTAATGTCATTATAGCATATCGTCAGCTAAGGGTGAAAGGTGCCAAGTCCATTTTTTTTTTAATTGTTCAGGAGAGACGAAAAATGGATGTACTTTCTCGTATTACCTACCATTCTGGATCAAAAACTAAATTTCGAAAAAAAAAATGAATTTGGCATTACAACAAAAATACACATTTAACCTAAAACCATAGCCAAATCAACTTAGAATATGAATACTGCCGCATTTTAACACTCACACGCCAAAGTGGCGCTTCTGCCTCGAAAAAAAGAAGAAGCAGAAAAACAGAAAACCTTCGGCCCAAAAGAATCGCAAAGGCATAACGTGAAGCCAAAATTGTGCAACAAACCTCAAATACACAGAAAGTCAAAGCCATAGACAGGTGGGTAGATGGATCGCTGGTTGCGTACAGCAGTGCCATAGAAGCACGCCTCCTATTTAATATCATCCAGCCGACGACTGTTGCTGCCACATTCCCACAAAGCAAACCCGTCATTGCAATGCGGACAAACAGTCAACGACAGGCAGTGAGGCAACAACCGTAGCAACAAAAGCAAAACATAATAGGAACATCAAAAGCGGGGGCCAACAACAAGAAATAGAGAAAAAATATAAAATATGTACATATGTAGGTATACATATGTATGTGTGTTTGTTTAGCACTTTCGCTGCTGCTGGCGTGGCATTGCCAACATTGCTGATGTGACCTCCACACTGACAGATAGAAATGCAGATGTTCGTATGCGTGTGTGTGTGTTTGTACAACCTTGCGAAAGTGTTAACTCAGATCTGAATCCCCCTGCCAACGTTGGCGTCGCAGACTATCAGCGCCAGCCATTAAGCCGAATCGATGTTAGTTGTGAAAACTCACTTTTTGCAAGCAGCAAAAATGCTGCCTCTTCACATCTGCACAAACATGCCACCGATGCAAATGTTTGCAATATCGAATGCTGACAGTTCTGATTGCTAAGGATTTGCTGTCACTAGCTGTTAGTTAGTTTTTTGCTGGCAGTTGTTGCCTTCGGTGTGACCAATGTCACCGCCTTTCGGTAACGAATAAATATGCAAGCAAATATTTGTTAAGAGTGAGCAACTAACATACATATGTATGTATGGATGTGTATCTTCGTACATACATTGCATTCGATGAGTATGTTGGTATGTATGTTGGTATGTATGTATGTATGTACTTATGTATGTATGTAAAAATGTGAACGCCTTTGCAAATAAAACAACCACTTTGAAATTACATAGAAGTTTTCACTTGCCAAGGTGTGTTTTAAAATCATACAGATGGCATTAGATGGCGCCTAAACAACTTGTCTTTTTGTACTTATGTATGTATGTATACTCCCCTGCATTCATCTGCATGTATGTATGTACATTAGATCGTACCACCTTAGAGGCAAAAAAAAAATTTCGCCGCAATTTCGTCGGGTCGCCTTTTTGAATTTTTCGGTGGCACTAGTTCAACTGTATTAAGCGAAATAATTCCTTAGCAAACGTTTAATGATTTTTGGCAACCTTTAATTTACTGACATTAGGATGACACGTTAAGTTGATAAAAACTGAAATTTGTTGGGTAGGTGCTAGAACTGATGTGTGGCGTTAATGAACCCTGAAACAAAAAAAATGTCTCCTGGAGACAAGTACATCGATATATCATACCTTAAGATCGGACTATAAATCTCGAAGATATGACGAAACATATCAAAAGGCCCAACGTTTTGCATATGTAGCTAGCAGGCGCCTCCCTACTAATACCTTACAACAAATTGAAAGAATCGATTTTATTAATCATTGAAATTTTCGTCCTTGGAGAGTCCAAATCGAGTTTTCTTCATAACTATTTTCGCTATTACTCACTGATGTAAATACCTCAAAAGTTTTTGGGATGCCATGGCGTTTGAGTTACGTATTAATATGAATACTTTATGAAGAGTGAAGTCGTTTTTAATGGGCTAGAAATTGAGTTATTTGAACTTAGCAGGTTAAGGAGGCATTCTAGTGTAAAATGATCTGAGAAACATATACAATACTCAAAACTATCTTTCCAACCATATATCACACTTTTGAACCGAGTAATAAATAAAATAGTTATGAAGAAAACTTGTTTTTGGGTGCTTTTGAGACTCGCCAAGGACGAAAGTTTCTATAACCGTTAAATCCTTTTAAATTATGCTTTTAAATTTGCAAAGTTTATTTTCGAATAATAGTAACATTGAGTGTTAAAATACTTAAATTGCAGACTTATTAAAATACTTTCGAAGTTGGTCTAAATTTGCTACATTTGCGACCTGCGTGACGCCGTATGCAGCGCTGCCGGGCTTAGTTGGGAGACTAACCAGTAGAGGAGGTATTAAGGCTCGACTGCACAAAATTTTACCTTTGATAAATTACATGCAGTCTGCTGTTCACTGGCTCCTAGACTAATATACATACATACATATGTACGTACTTATTCGAGGAGCTTCCACTTTACTCAAATGCTTGCAGAGCACGGCTTCTTCAGATCATACCTGAAACGCTTTCAATACAAAATGTATATTCATCGATACGTACTTGTGTATATTGTTATCGGGAACATCATTTAGCCATAATTTTCGTATGAAATGCTTACTATTTAAGGGCAGTTTAAGCTTTAGGTAAAAAAGTAAATTTTTAGTTTTCCACATATGTTTATGGAATTTCCTAAATTATAGCCTTTACGGAGGCCCCACAATGTCAGCTTGGAGTTAAAGGAGTTTTTTGATATGCTTTCTGTTGTCTGGTCGGAGTTAAATTTCGCTACCCTAATGGCATAAATAAAATATTTTCGAAACTCAAATATAGCCGAAACCTCACCCACGTTGATATTTTAAACAAAAGAAAATACTTAAAAAAAAACACTTAACTCCAGCTGACTTCACAAAAAATGTTTCAGTATTCATAAAAATAGAACTTTATAGCTGTTTCTTTGACTTTCAGAAAATGCTGAGCACTTAAACTTCAATAAAAAAGAAAATAATTTCTTGACAAAAAGGAATCCACAACGCCTAAATGTAGACTATGCGAAGCACATCAAAGTGCTAACGGCCCGCTAATTTGAGCCACTCTTCACTTCCACGCTTATTGCACATATTTTGAGTGCATTGTGGTGCGTCTCAATTTGCGATAACTTTTTTATATAAATGCGCATTCGTAAACGGGCAACCGCCCTGCAGGGAAAACTACTCTTTGTGTACTAGAATTCTACCGGTTTGCCTTTCAGCCCAACTAGTTTAGAACGTGAACTTTTCTCTTTCAATGTTAGCGACTAGTTTTTTTTGGCATTGCGATGTCCTACGAGATGTTAGTTGTCAGACTATGCAGAAATGCTAGTAGCATCATACCAGTTGATGAGATCGTGTGCCAATTCATACCCAGACAGAGCAAAGCACTGACGTGGTATTCCTAACAGTGGCGGATTTACCGTAAAGGCAACATAGGCAGGTGCCTAGGGCGGCAAAATTTAGGGGCGGCAAAACTCGAGTTGGAAAAAAAAATATTTTTTTTTATCAAGTTAGCTGCACAGAAAATAGAATTTGTGTTTGTACATTTTAAGACTCAAATTTGAGAATCAATTACGCAATAAGAAAATATTATTAAATGATAATATTTAAAAATGCTAATTTAGTATCCTTTACTTTTGTCTATTTAGTATTTATTCAGGTCTTTTATTGAATTTTTAATGTTAATTAAAAAAAATTAATAATAATAAATTAATTGTTAGTTTCATGGCACAAGTATTTCTTTCAATATGTATGTTTTGTCTGAAAGGAATTAGATTTTCAAATTTGTTATTAATGTCTATATTGAAATAATTATATTGACTTACACCGATTTAATTTGAAAAATTAACGACTGTTGGAGCGTCGCGAGCAAAATGGCATACTTATGCGGGAGATAAATTAGCATTTCTACTAGTAGAGGCTGATGCGTAGCTTGAAAATTGACATCTCGTAGGATATCACATGTTAAGAATACCAGTCGATAACTTTGAAAAAGGATAGAACGTGAACTAGTTGGGCTGAAAGGCAAACTGGTAGAACTCTAGTTAACAAATAGTACCCTTCCCTGCAGGGTATGTGTCTTGGGCGAAGTAAAGGTCTGCATACATACATACATACGTACATATATAAACATATAATACGGCGTTTCCACGATTCATAATTCGCTCTCCCGTTCGCAATTTGCGCTCCCGTTCATCATTCGCCTTGTCAATTACCTTCCGATACAAAATTCTGAGAACTAATTACCTCATTTTTTGGTAACTCAGAACGAATTAACATGCGAATGACGAACGAATCGATGTCTTCTCAAATAATTTTCGGAAGCATATCGGAGTTTTCACCGGCCTTGGCTGCCAAACGTATTACTACAGTGTGTCGTGGAAACAGAGTAGTTCACGAATTACTTAGCGAATTACTTAGAAAGCGAATTACAAAGCGTGGAAACATCTTATAACTTTCCTTTTGAACCTGTTATAACACCGTTGAACGAAGACGTAAAAATCTATATACAAAACATACATACATATATGCGTGTAAGTATAGAAATACGTAGAGAAAAATTTTATGTAAATTGTCTGCGGTGTGACGTAGCGTTGTGCGTATGTTGCGCTTCGCTTTTTTTTACATTTTATTGAGTCGTAAATTATGATCAAATTTAATGAACGGTAAATTAAGGCAATAAATTATGTGTGCGCATGTGCATATGTACATACATACATATGTAAGTGTGTGTGTGTGCCAACGAAAGCTTTACTTAGTCAACGACGGAAAAAGTAATAAGTAAGAAGAAACACATGCATGCGTGCATATGATGTCGTCAACGCGTCAACCAGCGTGCGTTTGGAAGTGAGCGTTCGCACGCGCGTAACCACAACGCGCCACTTTTAAAATGAAATTAAATTACAACATTCGAAAATTTCGTACGCAACACTAACAGTACAGGACAGTACAAGCAACTCCTTACGCCCACACTTCGACTTCATCCATTTGGCATCTTTGCTTGCGGCTGCGGTAGAAGCCCGCCGATAACCCATACTACTACATAAATACATACATATGTACTCTTTGTCTTCATCATTTCTGCAGAGCTGAAAAATTACAAGCTTTTCGGAAGATTCGCAAAAGACCAAATATATTGTATTGGTAGCTCGCGCGCCTCGGCCACCCAGTCGAGGTGTAGTTGTAGCTGTTGTAATTCATTTAATAGCTCACAGCTTTTGCTTATATGTAGTTATGCGTACATATACGAAGACAGTTGTTATATTGCCCAATGCTTTTTTTTTACTAAGTAGTACGAGTACTTATTGTTGTAATCATAAAAAGGCAGTGTGGTAAATGTAATTCTTAAAATCATTTTTTTTTTTCAATTTTCAAGCTGCTCATGAGGTATAACTACGATGACCATCCGTACTATATTTCAAAGGACGATCCTTTTTCTCATGATACTGTCCTTTGAATTTATTTATTTCTCTAAATTTTTGTTTTGCCTTTTATTTCAATAATTGTCCTTTAAAGGTAACGCTTTTCTTACATAACAGCCTAGTAGTAGTCTGGCCGTGCTCAATGACATTTTAGCGCGGGGCATTCACAAAGGAAGTGTTGGACGGATTCTGTCTCTTATTCGTCTCTTGAGCTTCTGCAGAAATCTCTACACGGGCCCGAGCCTGCCAGTTCTTTTAATTATAGAATATCCCTTTGTTGCAATGAAAACTCAAGTAAATGGGCTGATCAGCTGTGAAAATAACACATAAAAATATACGTCAGCATCATTCGTTCAAACGACAGACTGACAAAGTAAATTTAGGATAGCTTCTCCCAGGTATTTCAGTGGAGTCATTGACATCGCCGGGCATAAGCCTCCATGGCATTTTTCGCTAACAAAGAATCCTATCTTGAGTACGTGTGCTGCCAGGGACAATTGAAAATATGCCTCGCCGGCTTTAAATCCAGAAACTCGCCGCAGCTGTTAGTTCACTCCGAAAAACTTTGCACTTAAGATTTAGCAAGCTATGACACTTAGGTAACAATCTTCTAAACACCTATGTGATCTAAGCTGCTTATTCCACCAGCATGTGAGGCGCAAGTAGTTATGTCTAAGGCACTGGGATCATTCTATATTTTTTTGATTAAAAAAAGGGCTCATCAGCAGCAGCAATAGAAGAGGTTTAATCAAGCATTTTCAGTTAACAAATCTGAGCGCAAATTCTGAATCATTTTGTTTGTATCTCAGATGTGTGCAAACACACTTCACCAAAATTCCATTAATTACTACATAGATATCTACATATGTATGTACATATGTCTAATTCCAAACTCTAAAGCGAATGAGTAAATATCTCAAAGCGCTTTGTAATCATTCCATAAATCTAAAAACTTCATGCCGAACTCATATTTTAATTTATTTTCTTTTGTTTGCTGGCCAGCTCATTGGTAATTACACTTAAAAGCATCAATAAACTCCCGTTTTCCTGCATACATTTATGCAATTTTGCCTTAGTAGTAAGTCAGCATAAATATTTTCTGAAGTTCTATGAATTCAGCAACAAACAGATGCATTACAATCACCTCTTCACCAAACAGGCAGGCAGGTAAATAGGCATTCATTTCGTCGCTCATTCATGCATAGATTAAAGCATTCGTTCAATGTTTACAAGGATAATAGTTTGCAATTTCCTTTCATTTGCTGCGCAAAAACTGGGCATCAATAGAGCAAAGCGATGCAAAAGCAACAATTTTCAACACTAATACTGCATAACTTTAGAAGAGCGAATTGAATACGACGGCGCTGGACTGCATTGCATTTATGTAGGTGAAGAGGTGTGGAGTAGAGTGAGCAAACCCACTCATATTGTATGCTTGTTAATGGTGTGAATTGTATTGGAGTGGAGTGGAGTGGAGTGGAGTGGAGTGGATTGGCTCGAACTCGAATTGGCAATGAAAGTTGGTTGCACTTTATCTGGTCGGTAATAATTTAAATGAACTGTAAATGAGTGCGGAATGACCGATGAATAACACTGATAAAAGCGATACACCAACAAAGCCCCGTTTATGTTCCAGCCCACCATTATGATGTGGCTGTTTGTAGGACGCATCCGCATCCTCATCATTAGCATGAGCAACAGCAACACAAACGCCAACTCGCACTCAACAAAGAGCTTGGCATTGCTAGCTTTCCAGCGTCTACATATGTATCTGACTGTCTGCTCATTTAGCCGAAAGCAGAGACATTTTGTTTGGCTATCTATCTGACTGGCATCTGTGTCTGCTGGCCTGTATGTCTTTTGCAATGCAGCAGCATTGAGTGTGTGTGTGTGTGTGTGTGTGTGTGTATGAGTGTGAGTGAGTTGCGATATCAAAAATTACTGCATTGCCGTATTTTTCTTTGACCATGAACAAACCGTAAAGGACTTGTGCACACATATGTATGTATGTATGTATATGTACATATTTTCACACAAACAAACGCACTCTTCTGCAGCATCACATATGTAGCAACATCAGCAACAGCAGAGAGGACGGGCAGCAGGGTCGTCGGCAAAGGCCATTACCGCCTGCATTATGCTGTCTGAATATCTAGTTAATGGCAGCAAAGATCACTGCAGCTAACGAGAAGAGAGTTAGGTGCCGAGTGGGCGACGACTACAACAACAAATGCTGGTACGCCCACAAGCTAACCACCAGAGTACTATGGTGATGGTCATTTTCACCTTAATAAACCCGCACGAATGCCTCGATTACAGTTATGTATGTATATACATACAGGTACGTGGTTGTATTTAGTAAAGTTTTCACCACTTTCCTTTGCTGGTATATTCTTTAGAGTACATACATTTCGAAATATCGGATGGATGAGTGTGAATTGCTTTTTCTCACTCCGCTCCACATGCACGCTCGCCCTGTGCCTGGAATGTGTAGCATAAACTTGTTAATTGTCAAAAATTTGTGCGATAAAATGCAAAGGTTGCTGGACGGACATACATACATACATACATAACTATGCTAATGCAATTCTCCATCAGTGTGTGTGTGTGTGTGTGTGCTTTTGATATGCAGATTTGCATACTGTTATGCGACAGCATAAATTCATATTCGTCCTAGTATTATACATACTTATACATATGTATGTGGCAATGTACGCGTTTGAGTGCCGATGTTTCAGGTGTTTATTGGTGGTTGCGAAATTGAGATTGACACTTGTAGTTTGCATTTTCGCATTTTCGCATTTTGCACTCTCAAAAGCTTTGCTTTGCAAATTTTAATTGCTTCACTCTAATGGTTTTGTGGTTACGCCAGTGCGAGTGAGTGATAATTTTTGATAGGCGACAGACCCAGAGATAACCAGAGGATACGCATGAGCGTTACGAAGCAGTTGTATGTGTATGTATGTATGTACTGCAGCTCCATAGCTGTAAGTGGGTGTAATTTAATATGAAGAGCAAGAAGTGTATTGTTTTGTGCTTAAAAAAGGAAAGTGAAAAAACAGTTTATTTGTTGAAAACTTCCTTAAGGCCTGTGTGCGAAATATTGTAAGAAAATAAAAAGATATACATATGTATGTGCGGACTAGCTATAAAACTAGTGAGCCCGCATGACGTTAAAACGCCAAAATTTAATTTAACTTTTTCAACACTGCCCCAAAAAAACCCAAATAAATATTCCAAATGTTTCATTTAAATCCATCCAGCCGTTTCTGAATGAAGGGAGGTTTCGCATGGTGTCGGTTTTCATTTCATAAAATTGCAAATCCCCTTTAACCGTTCAAAAAAGTTCTAACTTCAAAAATAAAACCTTATTACACATCTACAGTCCCAGTTCTTTAATATGACATCTCATTTTTGAAATTCGAAATAACCGAGCAGATCTAATGGCACAAAAAAAAAATGTTTTCACGTATTATGTATGTACATAGTTAGTTAGATATTACTTTTCGAATAGCTGGCAACCCTATTAAAAAATATTTCCAAACTAAAGTTTTCCTAAAGCTTTTTCGTTTAAGACTCATATTTTTTTATATTTCATCTCGATTTTGTATGAGTCAAATAAGTTCGACATTGAAAACAGGTGACCACCCTCTTTAAAAGTATTTTCATATTAAAGTCTTTTTTAAGCTCTTTTTTCTGACCTTATTATACATATTTCAGTTAATTAATGGATTAAACTGAATTTTATTTTTTAAACACGTGGCTACTATCCTTTATACAGATCAAAAATAAGTCCTTTTCAAACCTACTTCGATAGATTTAGTAATTCATTTAACTTATTAAATAAGAATTAAAAAATCGAAATGTTCAAACTCTTTTTCGCTTGACATCCATATTTTAATATCTCATAGAATTTGTGTATAATTTAACTAAATTCGAATTTTAAAACAGGTGGCAAGCCTGTTCAAAGTGTGTTGAACCTCGTATGCTGAAGCTTCTTGAACCTCTTTCGTCTGGCACTTATACGCCGATACATATTTCCATTACCTCATTCCCTTAGTTTAAATTTTGTTTGATTTTTTAAACAGATGGCAACCTTTATACATGTAGATAAGAAATAAAACCATTTCAAAACCATTGCTGTTGATACCCATTAGTAATAATTGATACAATTTATTAAAAGAATTATGAAAATTCAACAAACTTTAATTATTACACCCAAAAATTTTAAACATTTTATTAACAATTTTTAGAAAAATTTAAGGTACGCTGTTTTGTAGCGTCGATATTTAATAATTTTTTTCCCCTCCATATAAAAGTAATTGTTGAGCATATTTTGTATAGGAGAAAATGCTCAAGACCTTCAGACATTTCATTGCGATTGAAGTCATTGGTATGGTCCAGAAAGTCAGAAACTGGGTACCTTGCTAACTAAAACCAAGAGAGATCTTCTATCATTTGAGTTGATTTTTTGAAAAAAAAAATATATTATTAAAACTAATTTGAGTTATAAAAAGCGCGAGTTTTTGAGGTACTGTCCAATCGGACCAGTTCACGTAAATCTTAATACTGAGGAGAGTTTCCGAATGTAATAGATTTTATAATTCCCATGGAAAAACAGTACCGATTTTTTTATGAAGAGTCATGCACCCTAATGTACATACATTCACATATGCACTGCAAGAAAGCTCGAAGTGTACTTTCCAGCAGTCGTAAACATGGTTTTATTTGAGGTTAAGTTTTCTGACCACAGAACATCTAAGCGCCTTTTTTAACAAATTTTAGAAATTTTACATCTGAAAGATTTTTAAATACTTTTCTAAAAAAAAAAAATTAACTAAAACTCATAAAGTTCCAAAGAAGACTCTAAATGCTTTCAATCTATTATTTTATTTACTTTTTTGCTCAGAGTTTATTTATGTAGGGATTCTGATTCACGTCAAATTTATGCAAACACAAAACGTACGCTTCAACACACATATCGCTAATTTTTTTTTAATAAAAGAAGTAAAAATCGTCGTGCTGCCAGATTTTAATTACCCGTCTAATTGACTATTTTAAAAAGCTATTCGCTGCACTTATCGCTTCTTCCGTACAAACAATCTTAATGAGAGCGTTTTGTAGCGGCCGGCAGGCAGTCAAACGGATGCGCGATGTGCAGAGAAGGATGACCGAATGGCTGAAGACTGAGTACATATTTTCACATACATACGTACATATGTATGTACTCGTATGTAAGTAGATAAGCACATATTTCTTCATACGATTAAGGCTGACTCAAATTACCAAAACAGCAAAAATTGCATTGTATTGTCCGACATGCAACATCAGCATTGCCATGTACATTAGCGTGGGCCGAAAATCCCCGTTTTTAGAATTTTGAACGGTAATAGAAAAAATACGGTTCATTATGCTTTACAAAAATCTGTGGAAAATTTGGAATTTTTTGGTCAATATCTTAGGCTCGCCCAAGTCCACCAAAGTTCAAAATGCTCAAAAAATAAAAATTAATAAATTAATTAATTAAAAATGTTCTTTTACAAAACTGCAATAATCCTCTAAAGTATTAGTCCTACATAATTTGGTATATGCACCTTTTTTGTAGAGAATCGAATTTGTTAAAAAAAAAAATTTTTAGTAATTGAACTTTGATGGACTTGGGCGAGCCTAGGATGTTGACCAAAAATTTTCACACAGATATTTTTTGGAGCATAATGAACCATATTTTTGCTATTACCAATCAAAATTCTAAAAAAGCGGATTTTCGGCCCACGCTAATGTACATAATACCAGCGCAATCAAATCAATCTTCATTTCCCAACATTTAAGTTTGCGCTGCAGCCGGGCTCGCGAAATGAAAAATATTAACTCATTAAATGCGAAGAAGTGGGAACAGTAAAATACTAAAAGAGCTGCAAGTAAGTAATTATTGTGCCCGTGTTGGACAATGAGTCATTACTGTTAGTGTTATTAAGAAGTCATAAAGCCAATTTGAGCTAGTAAAATATTTTAATTTTAAGACAAAATAAAGGTAGCTTAATGTAAATATGCATACTTATGGGAATAAATGCTGATCATATTCGAAATTTTAAAGGCATTCGCGTGAATGTAGGATTGTAAGCGTCCCGCACCAACTGGTCCAATTTCATAAGGATGTTTTTTTTTTGCCTTTGCAACACCCGGCACAAAAAGTGCTTATTGTGGTGTGTTAACAACAACAAAAAATTACGAACGTGCCATGGGATGATCGTCAAGCGGCAAACCGTAGTTAACATATCTACGCATGTGTGCAGATTCTTCACTGATCCTAATCAAATGCAAATTTTTAAACTCACATACACGTGAATAATTTTTGCCGCCAATCAGACTGTCTGGACTAGGAAGCAACCGAGAAAAAAAACCAATTCAGTAACCGGCATCTAGAATAAGCAGTTAAGTTGTTGCTCTTCTTCATCTTCGACCACGGAAGTGGTTTTGACGGATTTTTGCTTTAAATAATTACCACTGTTGTTAAGATAAGCAACGTGTTGGACACCAACGCTTTAGTTGCCATCGCCCGATCGCCATCATCGTAATTGCCGTCTTAATCTCTACGCCACGCATATCGCTGCTTGTATCTACTAAGTGGGCCAGACGGCGCTTACAAAAGCCTTTTTTGACGCCTTGCCACATACATATGTTTTACATGTCAATACATACACACATACATACATATCTACATATTTGCATAATTATTTATGCTTTTTGTTTATTTTTTTTTTTTTTGTGTAGTTATTGTAATTTGTGCGAAATAATAAATAATTTTTACAACAGAGATTTATTCATTGCTGCGAATTGTGGTTGAATGCATGATTGCTATGCAAAGTATGTATGTACATACCGTGTAAATTAGATCCTCATTGCGTATGCAAATTGCCGAGGATTAGGAAAATTAGTATAATTAGGCTTAGATAAGAAAATTTGCATACTCAATTTGATGTGAGTGCATTTTTCAATTATTCGCGTAGGTAAAAGTTGTGGCTTGGAGTGGTGGGACAAGACGCAAATGCATACGGTGGCAACATTTTTATTCACATTTTTTATATACACAGTGGTGGGCAACTATGTACATGGGGACCTACTCCATTTATAAGCACTTTTCGAGAATAACGTCAAATGCAATCTGGCATCTTTGTTCCTCTCTTTATCACTAGACTACGGAAGTTTATACAGAAAATGAAACCTAAAAATATGCATCACTTAACTATAAGCAAAATAAACAATTTTTTTATATATTTTGTTTATAGTTATGTGACACATAGTTTGAGGCTTTGTTTTCGGTACAAAAATCCACAGTCTATTTATCACGTAAAATCTTATTTTTGTAACAGTAGAAAGCACAATAATGGTGCGTTAAGATTTGTAACTTTCTTACAAAAGATTGTATGTAAGTTTAAGTATTTTTTTATGATAAAATTCATGAAATTTTTGATAATCTTAAGGTTGACGTTTATTTAAGTAAATAAACTCCTTGTGAAGATCGGATCATTTATGACAATCAACAGCCAAGTTCCCTACCGCACCTTAAAAGTGAATTTGTGTTCCCTTTTGCCCTAAAGTTGAATCAGGCCCCCATTAATCTCCAACGTCCTACTGCGCTTAGGAGAGAGACGTTATTCGGAGACCCCAAAAATCGAAATTTTTACGTAAATGCTTTTTGTTACCCTAGAAACAAGAATGTCTTTGAATTGAATGTGAAACCCTTTAAAAAATCCATTTTCATTCACCTTTCCTGCTGATTTGCATGTTGGTGGTCTCGTGCGCTGTATCCATTGTAAGTGCATACATATGTACCCGCATCGATACGAAGCAAACCGGACCGCTTATCACAATAGAAACATCGCAAACGGCGCGATCATTCTCAGCAGCAACAACAATTATTACAAGACCATTAAGAGCAGCAGGAAAACAGTAGCTACCTTCATACAGATAACAGCAACGCTTACACCGCTCACTCATTTACGATTACACTGACAAGAACACGACAATTTTTATTGACATGTTGGACATTTATTGCTGAGCCACGATTGCAGCAAATTCGGTGGCTGGGCTGGGCTGGGCTGAGTGGGCGGCTGTGTGGCGTCATGAAGCGATCAAAATCGGGCAGAGAAAATATGACATTTATGAGGCACATTAACGATAGTCGCCACCATGCAAGGTAAGATACTCGTTACATAATGCTGGAGCTGCAGACACGTTTTGTAATTTGCCGATTATTGCTAGATTTTGTAAAAAGATAGATTAGCTGGGTGTAGAAGTGAGGAGATGAACAGCATTGCTGTCAATAAAAAAGAAACTGTACTTTATTTAGATCAACAAGGGGAAAGGATTTGAGAAAGATTTGCTACAGACTAGAGATGCCATTTTTAAATCGAAGATCGATTAATCGAACCCATCCGATTCGATATGTGAATCGATTAAAAAAATTCATTGATGCATATTGATTTACGGTTTACCTCAAAAATCTATACATTTTTAAAGAAATTTGAATTGGAGGCTGGTATAAAAAAAATGATGGGGCTTGACACCTTCCACCTTTCTAACTTGAGAGAGCAAAGACCAAAAAATTCAATGACCTTCCTCTCCTTCTCCTCTGACTAAACGGCTCTGCATGGTAGCCTCTTGGAAATAATTATATATAAAATTATGACTATTCTACAACAAAACCTCAAAAAGTAGGAATTCCAAACTTTATGGAAATTTTCATAAAAATTTTTCACGCCTTAATCACTGCTTTTAGAAAAAAATTTAGTAAATTTTTTCTAAAAAGGGTATATACAGAGTTTGGTAAAACAAAAAAAAACTAAAAAGCGTCCGTATTGTAAAAAAACCCTTTCCTTAAGTAGGGTTAATGATGAATTTCCACTAAGCATTAAATGACAAAAATTTTAATGACAATGTTGGGCAATACGTTTTTAAAAATAGCCATTAGTGTGATTGATGAAACATCGCAAAGTGGTGGAATGGACTCAGTGTATGAACGACCTATCGCAACTTCGGATTGCAAATGTAAATTTTTTTCAAAATGCTGCCCATAAGTGAAAAATAAACGATTTTACTATTTAATACATTGGCATAATTTTTTTGTCATTTTGTTTTTTTTAACCGACTTCAAAAAATGGAGGAGGTTATCAATTCGTCTTAATATAGATTTTTTATGTACATATGTTACCGCATAACTTTCGACGAGGCTAACTGATTTATATAATTTTTTTCTTTAAAGGAAAGGTGTGACCTCAGAGGGTACCCATACAAATTTGGTTTAGATACTATCATTTGATCATGAAGATCTCAACGGTACTCTTAAGTTTGTATATGAGAATTGAAGTCGGTTTTGTTTTTTTGCTTAAAAATTACTTGTTTTTTTTTTCAAAAGGATTTACGAATTGTTAGCTACTTGATAGCTTTTGAATAAATCGGGATATTAAACCGTTATGAAAAATGTATTCTTTAAAAAATACAGTAATAGTTTGGTTAGATCACCGTTTTTTTTCTTTTGTAAAAATTAAGTAAACGACATTATTCGACCAAACGTATAAATCGATCTGAGGAGAGTGATTCACTATTTGACGATTTCTTCCAGCATCGATTATCTTTATTTCGATTCGAATCGATACAAAAACCTATTTTTTATTCTGATCTTTCATTTGTATTTCAAAGCATATTTGGTTCTCAGATTTTTGCTAAGTGTCTGCTAAGATTTGTGATGGTTTTATGAAACAGTTTTCAATCTGACGTTGGCCACTAGCAGTCCAGCGGCGACCGCGATTGGGAAAAAATGGTTTGGTCATAACTGCCATTTATTAGGGTGCCCGTCTTTCAAAGTAATTGAAATTATATAAATATACAAGTTGCGTGTATAGATTTTTTTATTTCGGCATAATAGGCAAGGTCTTTAAAAATAATTTGGCAAGTTAAAAAAAAAAAACAATTAGTATTTACATACTTAATTGACAAAGCTGTATCTTACGCTTCATATGTAGATTAGTTAAAAATTTGCATAGCTAACTGGCAACTTTTAATAGAATATTCATAACGAGTGGCACAAAAAATATATGTATTTATGCGCACATCCATACATACAGTTATGCTCAACATATTATGTTTTATACCATAAATAAGCCAGCGATATTTTGAACAATTTTGAAATTTCGATTAATTTTTAATGAATTTTTATAAATAAATGGAAATATAGATTTAAATGCTGTTTGTTTTATAAAAAGCTAGACTTTATAAAAACATAGCAAACAATAAATACCTAACAAAAATGAATATAGACAAAACTGCCGAAAATGTTGCTGATTTAGTTAGTTGAGCACAAGGGTACATAAATATGCATAACTAGTTATATGTATATGTATATGTGTTCAAAAAAATTTTACGCTAATTTGCTACATATGCCAGTAGATTCAATTCAACTCAAGTCATTCGTGGGTATTTCAATATTGTCAGCCGCCTTGTAAACTGGCAATACATACCATACTATTGTACAACCACCCTGCTAAATGCTGTGGATCCAGTTAAAACTTCACAACAAATACATATATGTGGCACGTGCGGCGCCCTTCGATCTCAGACATATTTGTCTTCCCTTTTTCTTTTAAGCCAACAATTTATGACTAGGCGATACATTCATTAACACGCTGTGAATTATTAGCGTTAGCAGTTTATTAGAAAATGATATACGGGTCCAGACTATGGTTTGGGGGGAGGCGCGGCAATTTCGCCAATGCATTTTGAATTTTGTCTCTTTACTAAGGGTTGCAAGGCTGCTGCGACACAGACACGACAACGACACAGACTCTGACAATTAGTTTGTGCGGAAATATGTATAACGAAAATTTGTTTATATTTTATTTGGGGCTAAATTTAATAACCATAAAAGTTATTTGGTTTCAAATAGAGAGGACAATGCTTGTTAATGGGTAAGTGGATTAATTGACGATGCAGTCGAGTTGGAGTGAATTGGCATTTCGAGCAAATTCGCGATTTGAAGCGCATTACACACATATGAGCACACTCAAGAGTGAGTTACATTTTTCGGCAGCAACGTCGTTTTGGTCGAAAATGAAGGCACACTCTTCTTAGAAAAATCCTTTTCTACAGTTTTGTATAAAGAACAAGATTCTAACGCGAAATTGTATTTAAATTAAAATTTTAAAAATACATATATACTAAAACAAGTAAAGAACTACTATAAGGTCGGGGCGAAACTGAATTTTATATGTATAAACGGCGCAGGTAGAACAATGCGCACTTATACATATCTATATATGTACATATGTATAAAGCACCTTCCGTATACATATATGTATGTATACGTGAGGTATTCGCTATGCACTTCTGAACGCCCCCAAGTATGCAACAACAAAGTTTGCCGATAACAAGTAATCAACAAAATAAATGCCAATATCTATAACTGGATGCACTAAATGGGTATTTTATGCCAGAAAATGGTAAACGAGTTCTAATCTCTCAATAAATTTTTGACATTAGCAATTAGAAAATTTATGCAGCCACAAAGTGTACAAAATGAAAATACCAAGAAATAATTGAAATTGTGGCAGGCTGCAGGCTGCAGGAATTTTTGATCAAAATATGTGCGTGTGAATGTACAGAAATAATTACATATGCATGTGCATACATACATACATATGTATGCATGTGGTATGTAGGTGAACGCTTTCGGTTAGTTTCAATAGAACAGTTTTAATAAAATTGCATTTCAATGTGGCAGTTATTCTCAAACATACCTTCAGCTGTGGTAAGTCAAAGACGCATAAATATGTACACACTTCGTAAACATGTAATATGATGTTATAAATACATTTGTATACATATGCATTAGGGTAGAACAAAGTTTTTGTATATCTAGTTTTTCTAGTTTTATATATATGTAATTAAATTTTAAATTTTTCTAACTTCTTTTCCATAACCGTTAATCGGGAAATTTCCAAAAAGTTGTTTTTCTGGTTTATTTTTGGACCACGCTAATATTCATACATTAAGGTGGTCAACAAAGGAAAAGTCGGAATTTTAATACGCCACCCCCTAGGATTGTTCTATTCCGAAAAAAATATAACCGATTTTTTATTTTAAAATTAAAAAATATTTAGAGGTCACTCAAAGAGCTCAAATTTTCCATGTATTTTGCATGGGGCAAAAAACTTTTTTCGTGGAAATGGTATAGAATTCTTGAAAATCAATATTTTTCGATCTGAAAACTCTGCTACTTTTCAGAAGACTTCCAATAATAATACCAAATTGGAAATTTTTCATTTTTGAATATGTACTAACGATTTTTGAAGGTTCCCCCCTTTCTTCTTTTGGTGTCTTCAGGGGACCTGTAGAAAAATTAACATTAATAAATGATTGAATAACCAATTCGGTGTTATTATTGGAAGTCTTCTGAAGGGAAGCAGAGTTTTCTGTTTTGATTTTCAAGAATTATATGCCACTCCTGCGAACAAAAATTTTTTTTCCAGTTATGGAAAACTTTGAGCGCTTTGGGCGACGTCTAAATAATTTTTGATTTTCGGTATATGTATAACAATCCTAGCGGGTGAGAGCATTAAAATTCCGACTTTACTCTTTTGTTGGCCACCCTAATGTATGTACATGTTTGATTCCCCGCAGAAAAGCCTGAGCAACTGAAGCAATTATTTGAGAAAATGTGTCGATGTCAGTCACAAGAAATCTGTCCGCTGAATGATCTTAGTTAGTTTCTCTGCTGGGATCCTACTGTCCTAATATTCGCCAACGCAAACATTGCCAACATGTTTCCAGCTTAAGTACATAGCTACGCCTACGCACACTCCCTTACCCAACTGCACTACTTCTATGCAATTCACTTACCATCATACGAGTGGATGACATTTGAATGCATCATTGAACATGTCCATTTCATTATTTCCCACTCATTCACTCAAAAATTCACCAGTTAACAATGGTAGTGCGATAATGCCTATCAACATTTGAACAAGTGCCCAATTTATGCATAATAACGTACCTACATACATATGTATGTACATATGTATGCACAAAGGACACAAGTATTTTCATATGCACACTCACGCACACATGAATCCACACAGACGCAAATATTTTGAAGGAGTGTCCTTGAGCTGCAGTGTTTAATGGTTGGTTGCAGCTTTAATAAGACGCTGTCGCTTACAGGCACTTATCCAGTCAGTACTCAATACATATGTAAGTATGTATGGGTGTTTGGAAGTAAATACATATACATATGGCAACGTATGCGAATAATGATGCCGAAATTTGCATACCAAAGTGCATTTAAACGCAAACAAACGCTTCGCATAAATATTCATGTGTACAGGGATGTGAAAGGACGAATTTACTATTTGTGGGAATGACTAAATTATAAATTGGTAACTGACAGTATCTTGGCGACATATCGAAGTATAACTACTTCCACATAATACAAAGAAGTTAAATGTTGGAGAAGTTTCGTAGAAAAACTTGTGTTTGAGGGTTGGTCAAAACAAAAGTTTACTTTCAATTAGTTCTGTTTCGAATTTTAGAAAAACTGCAACTACAAAATTCGTAAATTTTTGAGTTTGGAAAGAAATGTTTATTTTATGCACATATTATTTGTGAAGATTCCTCCTTCCTTTCCTCGAAAGTGAAGTGAATTCGTTTTTAAATTTTGATAGCAAATTTCTGTAGGTTATGCAGGTAGGTAGTGCTTATAATTTTTTTTGCTTTTCTTGTAAAATAACCATTTCTGAAAAAGTTTCTTTTTTCAATCCCTTTTTTCATTTTTAGTAACTTCCTATTTCGCTATATTATCTTGGCTTTTGTATAAGTCTTAAAGTCCCAAAAATTCATTTCTTGCTAATAGCAAATATTAAGCGCTTTGAAGGGGGTCATAATTCAGATTCTGCCATCTTCATTGTTCGATATTTGTTCTCGAAGGTGTATAAGCCTAAGGCTACTTACACATACGTAAGCAATGACTTACATAGTAAAAAAAAGTGAGAAATGTGTTCTGTTGTTGACGCCGTCAAACTCTGATTTCTACCCTCGAGCCTCCGCAGATGGTGTGGCCCAACCACGACTAGTCTTGTTCCGATACGAGTAAATACTCGATACTTTCTTCAAGTATTAAGTACGCGGTTAAAGCATTTACTTGCTTTTCCAACCTATTTAGAAATTTGGCTGTGACATTATGGGCCAACTTCACAATGCGTAGTTAACTCAGAAGCGGGAGTTAACTACAGAATTTTGTACTGAAAATCTCTAGTTAACTGTCGATTCTGAGTTAACTACGCAATGTGAAATTGTCCCTATAAGAATCATGCTGTTGGGGTTTTGGCTACATGTTCTTATCAGAGCTTGGCACCACTGACAGTGATGCCGAACAACATATGTACTAAGGCATCCAATACCGGAGCATTTTGTGAATCCCGGGATTTCGGGATTTTAAATTGGTAACGCCGGGATCCCGGGATATTTCGGGATATTATTACCATTAATTAAAATATGCTCACAAACTAGTTTTGCAATCTTGCAAATTTGTGTTTTTAAGCAAAGAAATATAAATGTCTTGATTTTATATCAGTTTAAGAAGCTAATTACAAACTGAATAAAACTAAAAACTATGGAATTGAAATTCATTCGAATTACAGTCGCAGTAATTTTTACAAAAAGTAAAAAATAAGAGATCATATTTGTATGTAAGTATTATACTCAAGTATATATACAAGTCGGACGGATTTCTTAAAAAAAAATGATGTCATGTCTCCGATTCGCTTCAAATTTTTTATGGGTTCTATACATGAAATAAGCTAACACGTATTCGAGGAATTTGTTCTTTCTTTTTTTCTTCGGAGATATGATCTGTCAAAGTTCGAATTTTTTCGTTATTCTGACCATTACTGACCATTACTTCTTCAAATCGTTATATATCGGGCTCTGCTCATCGTAGTGACTTTATCTTTACGTCGTTTTGAATTTAACTAAGCTATTAACAGTAGAACTAGTTTAAGTTGATTTGTGTAGTAAAGACCAGTTAATTTGTGACTTAAAATTACACATCGTAATCCTTGTTTATTTAAACACATTTTCCAAAAAAATTGGAGTTTTTCAAGAACTATTTTTAAAATATTATTTTTTTTATGACGAGGTTGTTTATTTTGTGAGAGTCAACAATGAAGTCTCTGCGATGAACAGAACCCGAGATATAACAATTTGAAGAAGTACATGATTATTTAGTCAGAATCACGAAATAGTCCAAAATTTTACAGATCATACATCTGAAGAAAAAAGGAAAAATGAGGAGCCAATCGAAATTGTGACATTAAATTTGGTGTCCGATATGAAAAATAACGCCTCATATATGTATGTGTTATATATATTATGACATAGAATAATAGTAGTGTTTGAATTGTAATATCTTATTTGATTGCAACTTATAATTCTGTTATTGCATTACAGTGTTTGAATGTCATTTTATTTTAATTTGGCCGTCAATTAAATTATATCGGGATCCCGTATCCCGGTACTAGATGCCTTAATATGAAACGATAATAGAAAACGAAACCCAGGGGAACAATTCTTTGCAGGTTTCGCTGTTTTTGAAGAGTTTTTATCATTTTTGGGTCATACATATTCTAAGGTATCGGAATCCCTTTCTCTCAAACAAATCCTGAGACACCTTTTAAATTAACGAAAATTAAAAAAGCACAACATGAAACTAGAGGGTACTTTATTTTTAAGGACCACACTTTTTTGCGTTATACTTGCTTCTCTTCGCTTGCCATGTATTACTTTGAAGCTAATAGATAAAGTAGCCACTAGTAACCAAAATGGTCTTTATATATGGGAAAAATGGTTCCATTAGTATTGCGATATCATTGAACTCATAAGTTTCTGCCTTAACTGGGCAATTCAGTACTTGTTAAGGGGTATATATAATTTAAGTAATAATATATTGGCCCTTTCCCACATACTTTAAAACTCAATAGACCATCTGGTTCTCAAATTTTTACCGAGTACCATCAGAGCTAAAAAGCTGAGGCTGAAAGTGAAGCAATATGTATTCGAAACACTTCAAAGCACGCTTGTGTACCGATAGGTTTGCCAATATCCATTTTTGTTGTTGCTGCTGTTGCATGAATGCGTGTGTCAATGCAACATACGCCCAATTATTTATTAATGAAACCACTTGTAAGTAATTAAAATAAATTTGCAGCTTTTTGGGGCGGTCAAGCAAATAAACATTTTGCCAACGCAGCACAAAAGTGCCAACGTCTGCGTCTGTTTGTTAAGGTGCGTGTGTGAGTGCGTGTGAGAGTGTGTGCGTGCGATTATTTTCATATATTTTTACACTTGAGATTGCAGCATAATTGATCAATCGCAGAGCAAACAAACTGCCAACGACCAGACAGACAAACCAACCGACCAAGTCAGCCAGCTTGCCAATCAGTTGCTTACGAATACACGCATGCGAGCACACACACACACACACACACACACACACCACAGAGAGCTGTCACTCCGTCAGTCAGGCCGACATTGCAGCGGCGGTTGGCTGGTTACGAGGTGGTCAAGCAAAAATTACTTTAATTGAATTGTTGTGCTGCCTGCTGCCTGCTGCCCGCCTGACCTTCCGCTAACCGCCATCAGCCACCTGCGCTCAAGCGCCCACACTGCGCTGCAGCCCGCTTTCCGATTGTTCTTCCATGCTTGCTATCTGCCTGGCTGTCTATCTCTTTGTTTCTACTGATGATGTTGTTGCCGCCGATCTTATTGTTGTTGACGCATTGCTGATGGTGATTGCGATGTTGATGTGAATGCGTGCGTAACGCATGCGAATTCGAGCACCCGCACAAGTACGCACCAAAACCAGCAGCAAACACTAGCCGCTGCTGCGCTGCAATTTTCAATGCACTTGCAATACGCTTAAGTTGCATTTGCATGCAAATAACAATCGTTGCATGTTAATAGCAGCAACAACAGCAACTGATGGAAAGATGTAAAAGGCGAATTAATACAAATACTCGCTGCGGTAGGATAGATGCGTCAACGTACGCGCGGATGAGCGTTTCTGTTAATGACACGCATGCAAATATGCCTGATGGCATGAAAAGTAGATATACATATAAAGGGTGTTTGTTTAAGAGGAGCATAAATTGTATTTCCATTAAAAAATAGTATTATTTCCTCAACGAAGCACCGAGCAGGTCACCCGGAGGCGTCTATCTTCGGCCAATATGGCATGCCGAGTGGCTTAAAGTGGGCACTACCGATGATAAAGCTTCTAACAGAAACCCATTTGTAAATCGAAGGCGTACACCATAAATTTAAAGAGAAGATCGGTCAAGCCTCTCAGATATCTTTGTTTATGACTTCACTTGATGACGAGTTGGTTTCGAAGTCTGTGTAAGCTGTTGCCATGTTAATGAGAAAACAACCGTTTGTCGTTAAAAGTCACTGTTTTACCATTATCATGGCAATAACAATTACCATTACCGTTACCATTACCATTACCATTATCCTTATCAAGTAGAATTAGCATAAGCAATACCATTCTCACCACTATTACCAGAAGCATTATCAATACCTATACCATCATCATTATCGCTGCCATAACCGATACCACTACATTTACGATTTCAATTATCACAACCATTACCATAAGCATTATCCTTAAAATTGCCATTACCATTACCATTACTATGAGCCTTAACATTGCTATAACGATCACCTTTAAATAAATTTGGCGCTACACTTTTGCTAAGTGTTTGGTCGAGCTTCTTCTCCAGTTTGAGGTGTCCTTTTTGGTTTTAATAGACAAGTAGACACACTTACTGCTTTGCGCCGCCTCCAAACGATATATGGAATTTAAGGGAAACATTTTTCCCAATCAGAAACACACTCGGAGGAGGCGACCGATGTTGGAAACAGCTTTTCCATTTTTAGATGTTGCTCGGACTCAACCCAGTTCCTGCGGAGGTATAGCACGCATCTCTAACCATTCGACCATAGGCGCTGCCATTACAATGATTATTGCCATTCATATTACATTTTATTATTATTATTATTAATTTGAGCCTCGAAGCCCCAACGTTGTGCCGGAAGATTATTCGATAAAAAATATTTCAACCAATACTCATATCAATCTCAATTATTCCTTTGCAAACTAAGGTAATTTTACCTTTTTCTTTTAAACACTATACGACTAGATGAAAGCAAAGCCATAAAAATGCTCGACTTCAAGGACTGTGGGACATCGACAACAATCCACTATAGTCAGAATCCTGAGTTCAGCTTGCTTAAAAAGATCCGCCAGTTCATATACCACCTCTGAGATCGCTTTCCAAAATTCAATGTTAATCATCACAGTTCCCAATGACAAGCGCAAAATGACAGCATCAACCAGGCAGACTGTCCGTCTTAAAAGCCTTATAAGCACAAAATCTACGTGTCATGCCACGGCAGCAGCCAGCGCGGAGTTTAATCTCACAAGCGATTTAAGGAAGGCCATAGCGACGGCAATCAGCAACATCAATAACCGAACGGGTACATCATCATTACCAACGAGCAGCGCCAAGGCAATGCAGCAACGGACACATTGACCGCAATAGCCACCACATCAACCGAAATAGCCACATGCCGACGGTGAACGTATCAACATCGCTGTGACCGCATCAACAAACCGCAACCACTTTATCGAACAGCGATTGCCACCGCACGAACAGCGTTTTCCTGCTACCGCATTGCGCGACACGTTCCCGCGAGACCTAAGTCAACACCACCACCCCACGCGGATGCCTGCCGCGGCCACGCACGATCGCCAACCCATCACGCACACCATTCATCTGCGCGGTGCAGTGAAATTAAATTTGCAACCGAAATACGATTTATGTGCGATTTTCAATTATTTCATACCAAAAACCAAAAGCACAAACAGAGCGCAAAAATAAATGAAAAACATACACAGCAGCGACGCGGACACATCGTTCGCCTGTCTATCTGTCACAATGCGCGCTGCCTGGCGACTCGCTACGAATTGCGGAACGCGACCGTCGCTGACAATGCGCGCCACATTTCTAGTATATGCCACGCAGCAAAAATATAATTTATTATTGCCGCAACATTGCTGACCGTCTGCGAGCTGGAGTTTTTATTATTTATATTCTTATTTCGCATATAAATTTCATTTATAATGCCACATATCCGCACATACTAGCCGCACCGCGCCGCGCCGCGCCTCGCCGCACAGATAGGCGGACAAACAGAGAGACCGACATGAGAGTACTCGTTAAAGCCGCGCGCCACCGCCGCTACCTTTGCTGTTGGCTGGTCAAAGCAGACATTCGCGCGCGCGCGCGCGCCCTGCACTTCGTTGCGCAATTTATCGATAATCCGAGTTGATAAACCAAAAACGAAACGGATTGCCGCAAAGTGGTGGTCAAGAGCGCAGCGCGCCCAAGCGCGATTTAAAGCTTAAGGCGCATAAAATTCAACTTTAAAAATAAATGTTCGTTGGTACATACATGTTCGTGCCTACATATATGTACATGGTATTGATTTGGGGCATATTAGGTCTGCTTTTAAACAATGCAATCTTCATAAAAAAAATATTGCAAATATATATACAAATGTACATACATATGTGTGTTCGTGTGCGTAGCTTTTGAGATCATAAATAATGCAGCGATGCGAGCAAAATCGGTCATCAAACGAAGGAAATATATTTATATAACTATAGTACAAATAAATGTATAAATGTATGTATGTGTGTGTGTTTGTTGAAAAAAGGGTTTCTGTCTCAAAACAATGCGCCTCAGTACTGAAGGGGAAGGCTTAGGGCGGCAGTAGCTGCAGTTAATGGGTCATGATTTATGAACGTCACGAGAGAACAACATAAAGAAGGAAACGACGTATGAATGTACATACATACATACGTGTAGAAATGTACAGATATGTATTCCTAAATTTCCTTATACTTAAGGAGTAAATTTACAAATATACATAGGTGGTATATACATAGTTATAAGACAATGTATATTTGTATCTATAGCTTTCGTATTCCCAACGCCCAAATAAGAAACGAATTATGAAGGCTTAAACAACTTGAACTTTGAATCGGTCGGATATATATTGTAAGAACAAACGGAGATAGATAGTATACATACATATATAAAAAAATCATTCTTCAGTACTTTAAGTAAGTCACAAATTCAGTTCGATTCATTATAAGAGGGTCACCAAACAAGTCAATAGAATTCGAGACACTAACGTTACTTGAGTCGATATAACAGTTTTTAATATTGTTTTGCCTTCGAGTTTTCACACCAACGCTTAGGATTTGTATTTGATATTTTGCCGAAATCCGATATAAAATCTGCGAAGAAGTCCATTTGTGTCCAAAAACGGTGAAAGACTTGAAATGTTACTTGGTCGTAGTAGTTTGCTGTGTCTTTGTAATTGCCCTATTTCCTCTTTAAATTCCAATATTTGCATTTGTGCAACAATTGGAACAAAAGGTTGATCTAGTTTAGCTGCCGTTAATGATCTTCAGATTGACGCAATTCTTTTATATGTCTTGCGCGAGTGATGAAGCGCAAAACGTATGCAACCGTTCGTTGAAAGCGATGGAATGAATTTCTGTGCATGATTCCGTAAATAAAGGTGGGTTCCTCAGCCGCCACGATAAGTGATTTAGGGGATTTCCTGAGTAGTTCTAAGTCGGTTTGAATGGTAAGGCCGTGTATAAACCTTGGAAACCACAAAGACTATTTGCCATGTAGAAATATAGACCCACAGAGACATTCTTTTAGCGCTTTTGGGGGCATTCCTTGAGAAAGAACATCTGCTAGCTTCTCTTTTGAGCTGACGTGACGCCATTGTTCGGCTTGCGTTGTTTCTTTGATAATTCAAATTCGGTTTTCGTCCAAAACCAAATTGGGTTGCTGAACTGAAAATCTTCCGTGATTCTTACAGCTAATTGTGCGCTTTTGCACAAAGCTCCAGGCAAGGTATTGTTTGTCTTTTGAGGGCCGCTATACGAGATTTGACACAAAGCAACCGTGTTATAATAGTTCCGGTTTTCAGTACTGCTCGAATATATGCAGCAGCTCCACCTACCTTTTCAGAAGCATCAGTGAATATGTGTAATTGTACAGTTTCTGTAACTCCTCCCTTAAATATGTGTCGAGATATTTGCAGTTATCCAGATAAGTATTTCCAGGTCTGATGGAAATGTGAGCCATTTTGTGTGTAACTGGCTGGTAAAGATTGATCCCAGTCTTATTTTAATTCTCATAACTCTTGGATGAACATTTTAGCTGTCACTACAGCTAATAGCTTTTCCAGGTCTGACGTAATAGTGTGTTTTGTGGCTATTTTTATTTCCTCGGTGTTTGCTTTAACTGACGGTTTATCTGCCTTCGGGAGCGAGGTGAGTCCTAAAGTTTTAATGGTATCAGTCTTTGGGCTTACAAAACCTATTTTGGTGAGTTGCTCTTCTTTCTGCATGGCAGTTGCTAAACCAGCTGCTCCTCTACTCCACCCAGGTCATCATCTACATAAAATTTTTCTTGGAAAAATTGGAAGGACCACGGGTAACGGGTTGAGTTCTCTACATCAATTTTTTTAACATTTGATAGCTAGATGCGGAGACGCTCTTGTTTTATATGTAACAGTATTAAGTTTATAATATGTTATAGACTTCTTGGCATCCGTTCTCCAAATGAAACAACAACAAAAACGGCAAGTGATCTTTCATCAAGCTGATTTGGAGCCTAATGGTTGGTTCCGGTCATGAAGAATAAACTTTGCGGAGAATGTATTTAGTTTTAGGTAGTCTTAAGGACATTTTAGTGGCCCTCGTATTTATTCAGTGCCTCATCAAATTAATTAAATTATTACTAAAGCCAGAGAGGGCATATATGTAGGCACTTAAAAGGCTTTTTTGATGGACAGAAGCGGTAAGATATCAAAATAAGAAATTACAATGGTCTTCCTATACCTTTTCATCAATTATATCCACTTTTATAATAAAGTCATAATCTCTACGTTACTGTACAGTAAACAAATTACTCAATAATATAAAAATTCCTCCTAACCTTAACACATTTTTCTACTCATTGGCCAACAAATTATCTCATAAACTTCCACTTAAATTTTTCCAATTTCCAATATTACGGAAGTCACGATTTTTTTTATTTGGAAGGTAAGAAATAAAATGAAAATGACTGCCCATAATCATAACAATTGACAGCACTAATTTCTCAATAAGTTGATTCCGCACGACGCGATAACCAGGCGTCAATGGCCGTCAAATTGTGTTGACGGCAACGCCTCCAAGCAAACCAAAGTAAACTAGACGCAGCCTTGTTGTGGTGCAGCGGTCAGACAAGTGGAGTAGTTTAAAGGCTTCACATACCAACACTTAACATTTTGAAGGCTTTCAAATTTAAATAAGAATCGCGATACATTTAATCAAACAGCTGTAGGGTAAAAGGGACAGCACAACTGTTATTCAAATGTCACTTTTTTCCGATATAAAATAATAATAAGAAAAAACTAGAGGAAAACCAAAACTGGCCAAGCGGAATCATTGTGAACCATTTGGCTGGCGGTGTTGACGAATCATAAAAAACTGTGTAGCGGCACGTCAGCGCATTGACACTGCCTGACATTTGACTCGCGTGCCGCAAGTGGCAGCGCCCTCTATTCCACAGCTGCTACTTCTCTCCTTTGGCTAGCGCATAGCTTTCCATCCTTAGCAAGTTATGCGCGAGAGTATCGCATCCAAATGGAAGCGCACACAAATTCATTATAACTAATAATTTAGGTTTGAAAATTGCACAGAAAGGTAAAATGAAGCGCTTGAGGCGTAGTTGTGGCGGCTGCACTATGACTCAGCTTATCAACGAGCTGGCAGGCCGCGAGCGGTTTCCGGCCATTGCGTCCATTCTAGCAGCCGCAGCAATGAATGTCACCTAGACTAGGCTGTTGGTCTTGGCTCACTCCAGCGTTTGCTTCACTGTGGTTACTGTTTATAACCGTCTTGTCGATAAGCGCCAATTCGAAGAGCGAAATCAAATTAAATTTAAATTGTTTGGGCCAATGCCGAAAATCACTATTCCGCAAACGGCAATCAATGTTCATTGAATTGTTATAGGCTGCTGCGAGCTGCTACCAAGAAGTGTTTAGAGGCCAAGGCAAAGGAATAAAATACTTAAACATTTTCTCTGCTCCATTTATTTTTGAGCTTTAAAAACAGATGCAGATACCCGTAAGTGTAGATAACCAAGAATAAGTTATTATGTGTAAGTATAATAATTTTCTAGTTGGTAGTTAGTTTAAGTAATAAGGCGAAGCACAGATGGAGCTTGGAAACATGCAAAAAGAATATTACATAAATAATTCAATAGCTCTGTTGTGATAGGGAGGAATGAGTTTCTCCTACTCACAGTGCTTGGCTGTAGTTTGTTTTTTCTGCCTTTACAACAAACAACGAAAGATAAAAAACGAAAGGTATAAAGAAAAAGGCTTGAATGATGGATATATGCTAATACAGAGCTTCCTAAAGTAGGTTTCGCGGAACCAAGGGGTTCCATAGAAAGCTCACCAGGCTTCCGTGAAGTTATTGAAACTCGATATGAATAGGCACCTCTTTGAGTTGCACACGGAAAGAAAATTTCTATAACTAGGATGGCCGAGAGGCAAAATAAATGCTAAAGCATAATTCTTGCATATATTTCAATCAGTTGATCCGAGAAACAAGTAAAATAAAAAATAAATCAAGTATTTGAGCAATTTTAGCCTTAAAACGTTTATTTAGGCGAAAAAGTACCGAAAACTTACTAAATTTTCCCTGTCACTTGAAAAAATCATAATTGTTTTGTTTTTTAATAACTTTGGGTAGTTTTCAAATAGAATGTTCATATTAGAGGCAATGGACGTTGGCATCAAATACAACATAACTGTGAAGTTTAAGAGTGTGCAACCAAATAAAAAAATGGCAGTAAGCAGCTTATTTGTATTTTTTGAAATTAACGAATTTTTTAATTTTAATAATTTTAGAAACTGTTAAATTAAACGGTAAAATGCTATTCTTGCCAAAACGAACGAATCCTGTGTAACACCACTAGTGTATCACCAAATGAAAAAAATTACATGGAGTAAAATATGAAACTAAAATTCCATTTTTACAATTTACTTTTAAATAATTTGGGTTTTAAGTTAGGGCGTGCGAGTAAAGGTGTTATATGACTGCGTATGGTGCTACGGGGCGCATACGTTACATACGCAACTACGGGTTTATGAGCAGGGGTGGTTATTTTTAACCGACTTTACAAAAAGGAGGATAGTTATCAATTCGTCGGAATATTTTTTTTATGTATGTTACCGCATAACTTTGGACCATGTTAACCGATTTCTATAATTCTTTTTTTAAAGGAAATGTTTTATCTCACAGGTGGTCCCATTCTAATTTGGTTTTGGTCCGATCATTGGATCATGAAGAGATGAACGATCATCTTAATCGGTTTTGTTTTTGCTTAAAAAATACTTGTTACTATGTTTAGTATATCTTTTTCAAATTTTCATTTAAATATCTTAATCTTAATCTCAATCTAATCTTAATATCAATCTCACTTTCATTCTTAATCATAAGACTTATCTTAATCTTAGTGTAAGCTGTTACGTGTAATCTTAATATCGGTCCTAATCTTAATTTCCATGTCAATTTTAATCTTAATCCTAATCTTAATCTTAATCTCAATCTTAATTTAAATCTTAATCATAATCCTAATTATAATCTGAGTCTTGATCTTGCTTTTAATATTAATCTGAAGCCTAATGTTAATATTCTTCTTAATATTTCGCTTAATCTTAATCTTAATCTAAATCTATTTTTTAATTTTAATCTCAATTTGATACTTAATCATAATCTTTATTTTAATCTTAGTCTTACTCTTGCTTTTAATATTAATCTCAAGCCTAATCTTAATATAACTCTTAGTCTTACTCTCAGTCTTAATCTCAATCTCAAACCTAATCTTAATCTTAAACTCAATCTTAATCTTAATCTTAATATCAATTATCATCTTATTTGTTTGTGCCTCACCACCCTACCACCCGGCCATGGCCTATCTTCTTTTGTCGTTTTATCGTTACATCGATGTTTGCTTTACACCCAACCGAGCACAAAGAAGTTTCACTTCAAAAATTTCCAACTGATGTAGGTATCGTCTTCATTTTCCACACAACCGCTGTCTATCGGGTACAAATTTCAGCATGAAATTATACACATGAAAGATTATCCCAATGTATATAGGGCCCTGAAATTTCACGCCGCCCCCGAACAGAAGATGAGCAGCTAGCTCTTCTATGGCACAAATACACTCGGTGGTTTTCCGGCCGAGGGGAAACAACTTTGTAACTTTGGGATCTTGCATGTACCAAGGGTCGGAGCTGGATCTTTTCAAGTGTACGCATATCTAACAACTCGGCTACGGCGGCCGCTTCAGGGTCATATTTAGCGACACAAAATTTATGAAAATTCTGTAAACATACTTGCCGGTTATATGGCTATAAAAAATTATGTATTTTGGCACGAATTTAAGCCATCCCTTGTCGCTTAGCGAATAAACATGCATATACTTATGTAAGTACATACATATGTATGAACCAAAAACTCAGCTTAACAAAATTCTTTTTAACAAATATATATTTTTTTTTGTTCTTATTTGTCCAACACATTCTTGCCTTTACATTTGTTGGACTTGTCACGTTCTTTCTAACACTCATTAAATTTATATAGTACATAACACACTTTTGTTGTTGCTGTTGTTATCGTTGGAAAACTTAAATCTCTCATTCCTTGCGCTTTGTTTGATAAAAATTGTCAATTACGTAAATTGACTTTGCACAATTGAATGGAAGCCGACAGCATAACGCAGAACAACAACAACAACAACAGCAACGACATGTTCAAGCCAATGCACAAGGAAAGGAAGCTCTGCAAAAGGGGAGCAACAAATAAAATAAAGGCAGAGGCAGCTAAAGAAACTACTCTCCAATTGCCAGCGGACGTCTGTCGGCGACTGCATCAACGGGCAAACAAAATAAAGTACGAACACACCGAACAATGCTGCCATATTCACAGTTTTAACTGTAAATTACAGTTTTTTAGACAAGTTTGCAGATTTTAAAATTATTTTCAAAAGTTCACATGTGAACAAATAAATAAAAATGTTTATTTTGGTTTTTTGTAAACAAATTTTTAAGAGAAAAAGGGGCGTTGGAGCTGCAACGCTCCCTCTTTTGGGAAAAAATGGAGTATGATGTATTGTGGAACGATTTTCCCTCATCTCTTGTCAAATGTGTTTTGGGGACAAACCGGTTTCGGCCTTGTGCCATCTTCAGTGTCATTTTTTGTTACACTGAAGATGGCAGAATGCCGAAACCGGTTTGTCTCGAAACCATCTCCCGTAAGCGGAATTACGGGCTTGACAACCCCGGGGTACCCAGTTAAAGGCTACCAGTGCTGAGTCGATGGAGCCTCAACGAGTAGAAGTCTACGGCTTTCGAAGTCTTACCAGAGACTTAAACCTGGTACGACGGGGAACAGACGCACTGGGGTGAGGTCACTGGCAAGACTTGCAAAACGGAGAGAAAGAAGTTGAACGAAAGGAGGAAAAATTGGTGAAATACTGAAATTGGTGTTTTGTGGTGAAAATTTCTGTATAATGGCGAAGTGGTGAAGATGTCTCTAGGTGGGTGACATTAGGTGTGCATGTGAACAAGTTTTGCAAGTTTGGCAATTGCGAATTTAGCTGGTGAGCATTACTTTGGTCTGTTCACGGTGCGGTCCTTCGGGGAGTAACGTTGTGGTTGTTGTTTACCATCCAAATGCGGGTAGAACCAGCAATTGGTCAATGTTGCATTGCAACCGGGTGCCGGCCCTTCCAAGGTGACCAGTGTGTCCACCACACACTGCCAATTGGCACTGAGGGTCTTGCATTTCAGGGCGCTTATCAAGGCATTTGAATTGATCCGTTGTGCTTAACTGCAGCGTGATGTTAAGCCATTTTGGCAGGTAGGCACGGAAAATCTTACACACAGACGGACGGAAAATCGTTCCACAATACATTACCCAAATTTTCGTTAAATTACCCTTCGTTCTTCAAAGTTAAAGTTTTTTGTTGGAAATAAATTTGTTTTCCTGGATATTCACAGTTTTTTTCTTTTTTATGAAAATCTGGCAACACTGCCACCGTACTACCCGACTAACAGCCAACAATTCAATTGAGTGGCAGGAGCACTGTTAACAAAATAACAGCAAAAACAATAGCAATAACATTTTAAGAAGCTGTCGGCATTGTCCTTTCTACGAAATGTTGCTGTTGTTGGTATTACGTTTGTTGCATTGTACTTACAACACAGTGTTGCTGGCAGGTCGAGTGGCACACTGGACAACACCAACCAAAGCTGGCCAATAGTAAACAACAACAACAACAACAACAACTTAGACACAACAAGCATATGCACATATTTACCTTTCTATGTACATACACACATATATACATATGTGTGTATATACAATGTATATAAATATGTATGAATGCATGTGGTAAATGCGCCTTGCAGCGTTGGCTTTGCGTTTTGATAGCTGTTGCATGTGGCATGTGGTATGTGGCAGCGACACATTTCTAGCACATCTAATGTAAAGAGAAATTATTAAAACAAAATATTTTGCCGCTGCCATTGTTGTTGCCACCAACTGTTGCAACAACAACAAGCAATCACATAAGCAAATAGTCGGCGAACGATGTTGCATCTTGACTTTCAACGACTGCGTAGGCTACCATATTTGTTTGTTTCTATGTACACGAGCCGTGTCTGTCGACTGGCCGTCGGTCATATATACATATGTGTGTATGTATGTATGTCTGTGGATGTCTGTCGTTCGAAGTTTTGTTTGTGCTCTTAATTAAATGTCCTGCG
>NW_023459233.1:57730-68211 GCF_013731165.1 Rhagoletis pomonella | reverse complement strand
CGTTCGCGCTCAGCCTCTAGACGTGCGCGCTCATCGCCGGTGATTGAACCCACCATAAGGCCGGCCGCAGGAGTTGCAGGCACAGGACCAGCAGTATTCGCTGGAGCCTCCACTTCCAAATTGGGCGTACTTGCCTCCATGGGGTCATCCACAATGACCTGCTCTTCGGCGTTAACAGTTTCACCGGCGCGCCAACGAGCCAACTCCAGTTCCAACTTCTCAATCTTACCCTTAAGGCGTGCGTTCTTCTCCTTTTCCTTTTCATAACGTCGTTTCCACTCTTCAGCCGTAAGTTCCTCATTGACACAAACCACATTCTTAACGGTCTTGGCGCGGCGACCGAACTCCAACGTCGATTTGGTTTCAGCCTCATTAAAACTAGCTGGTGAGCAACAAATCACAATTGTGGTGCGTGCATTACCACCCAAAGATTCTTGTAAGATACGCGTTAGCTTCGAATCACGATACGGTATGTGCGTCTTATTGCCGTCCGCCAGTGCGGAGATCACATTACCCAAGGCAGACAATGATTTGTTGATGTTTTTAGCTTCATCAAGTACAGTACCTTCGGCGCCAGTCTTGGATACCTTCTCCGAACCAGCCAAATCTACAAGGTACAATTTGCCGGAAAGTTTCTTTTGGTTCTCCAAGTTCTCTTGTTTCACGTTGATTAAAAATACTGAATGCGAACGCGAAGAATGTTCATTCATGTCTGAAAGAAAAAGAAGGAAGACAAAAAAGCAATTAAAAGCTTACAATTAGCTATAACGTTAGGCGTACTTACTTGTCACAGCAATGTGCCGATTTGATTTTCCTTCCTCGATCACCTCGAACACATCCTCGGGCGACGAGACGAAGCGCTCTGTAGCACCCTTTACATACGGCACACGATTCTTATCCTCGTGCACGCTCAGATTCACTTTCGAGACATCAAGCAAATCACGAATTTTATCCATATAGATTTCATAGTATGAGACCTTTATGTGAAACTCAAGGTTCATTTCCATTGTGTAGATGTGATTGAAGATATCGTTGACGATACGCGGTATGATACCTTGCTTCGCCGGATCACCGATAACACCCTCCATGGTGTGTGTCTTACCGGAAGACGTCTGACCGTAGGCGAAAATCGTACCATTATAACCGGCCAGCACGTCTGTAACAATGGACTTGGCAGCCTCATTGTATACCTTCTCTTGGGATGCATTTGGCTTGAAGACTTTGTCGAACAAGTACACTTTGCCCTGTAGAATAGAATTGGAAATCACATTAATTATGGGTATGTATAGATAGAGAATGGCCCTTATTTCTAGTTTTTAAATTACACTCCAAAATAATTTTGAAATTCAATTTGTATGATAAAGATCTACAAAAATAATTTTTAAATGGTAATTTTTATATCCACCATTACCTTTCTTCAATGCAACAATTTTGATTTTGTTCCAAAGACAGTGAATACCCATAGTGTCGGCACATTGAGAGTAGGTATTGGACAATGGTTAAAAGCAAGCTAATGAAAAGGAAACTGCCAAAACGTTTAGAATTTCGGCTTAAAATTGAACTGGGCCACAAAGCAGATCAATGAGAGCATTGTCGAAAGGTTGATTAAGGTAAGGTGACCAGAATTTTTTAACATTCCCGGAGGACAAATTCTCCACATTGAAATCACAAAAAAATTTTTATATTTATTTTAACACTAAATAACGAAAAAATTAACAATTCAAAATTTCTCTTATCATAAGTCAAACAAGTTAATAGTACGCTGCGTTGTATAATCATAAGACCGCTACATATTAACAAGTTTTGAATATTTATTTTTAACCAACTTAACAAAGAAGGTTATCAATTCGTCGGAATATTTTTGTTTTTCTTGTATGTTACCGCATACATTCGACCACTTCCACTGATTTCGATAATTATTCTTCTATCGGAAAGGTAGTGTCTCACAGGTGGCCCCATATTAATTTGGTTTAGATCCGATCATTGGATTATGAAAAAATTAACGGTACTCCTAAATTTTTATATGAGAATTGAAGTCGGTTGTGTTTTTGCTTAAAAATTACTTTTTAAATTATTTAACTGTAATTGTATTACTTGCAAAAGAAATTGCTTTCATTCTTCGTCTTTCGCGAAAGTTCGATTACAATTTTCTATCAAGGCTATACCTCGTCCAACAATATATTAACATATTTAATACATTTAATCGTCTCTAAGACAACCAACTTCTGGGTAATTTTTTAGAGAGTTTAATGCCCTACAAAAATATGCTTAGAAAAACCTCTATCCCTCTTCATAACTTTTCTTAACGGTTCAAAAGTTAAAATATTTTTTATGAAAACAAATTTTTTTACATGTTATTTACATAGAAAATTTCAAGTGTCAACCGAAAACTTTTAACTTGAAATAAAAATGTTTCCAAATGGGAGAATTTCTTTCTCAGTGAATAGGTCATTTAAGGCCACAAATTCGTCAGGTTAGTTACTCTGGATCACCCTAATATATATATACAAGAATTACTCGTTTACAGTAATAAGAATTAGTAGCAAATTCCCCGGAAAACACACCCAAAAAAAAAGTCTGGAGCCGCCGCTGGGCCTGTGTTATTTTTGGTTATGTACTTGGACGTTAAATAACACATACAATGAAAAATCCCCACACGCAAATATTGCCACTGATAAAACTTATACGTGTTTGGCAAACAAAATGACATATGGTAGGCAATAATTTTCGCCTTTGAAGACGCGTCGTTAGCTAGTCTTTCAGTGTTGTTAAGGGTAATACGGCTTTCCCGAGGCTTAATTACTTTGTTCGCTGCTCCTATTACGATCGCGAATTACCCCATTTACACGCGCAAATTCTTAATTCGATTTGACAGTTCTCTATCTCTGTATTTTGTTTTTTTCTTCGCTACAAAATTAATGCACAATGTAAGTTATTGCTAAAATATTGTAAGTTTCCATATTAAATTGGTGATGTACACATGTATAAACCACAGCATCAACGACATACTTGACTAAAGACTGCAAAGTTGAAGTCATTAGTCTTTTCCGTTATTGATTACTAATTAGTCATTTTTGCGCAGTCTAAGGCCGAGGCTAGCGGCTTAAGATTAAAACATATGAAATACTATTGAAGCGATCACGCAATGAGCGGCATTTCTGAACGCTCAGCAATAAAGGTCGAAATTCTAAAGCAATCTTTGCACGCACTTTTTTATAGAACTGTTTTTTGATGTCTTAGTCAGGACTAACAAAAAATGAGTGCAATCACTTGTGAATTCAATCAAATGAATAATTTAGTTTAAAATGACTGCACTCCTTAACACCTCTGATTTCAAACCAAATTTATTAATAAATAAGTGCTCGTAAATTTTAAATTTAAGTTTAATTCTTTGACTACACGTGTATGTTAAAGTTTTTCGATTCATGACGTTCATATCAGTGATGGGCAAAATTGTATTTACTAAATACTAAGTACAAAAGTATTTAGGTTTTTATGTTGCAGTATTTCAGACTAGACTAGACTAGATGATAGTATTTATGAATGGCGGACGTTGTGGTGTAGCGGTTAAAAGTGCGTTTCCGAACAACAACAAAAAGTAAAAGAAAATAAAAAGGGTTTTCCAAAGCCGGCCGGCCCTCGGCAGGCAATGGTAAACCTCCGAGTACATTTTTGTCATGAAACAACATCTTTCCAGAAGAATACAATCGCCGTTCACAGTCGGCATAAGGCCGTAGGGTAGCGATGTCGTGCGACTTCGCACAAATAAAATTCGCTCTTACCGAAACCGCGGCCGAAAATCTAGAAATTTACAAATAAATAAAAAAGTCTTGAAAAATTCTCCAAAGTACTTAAAAAAAATCTCAGAAAAGTAAAACACGAGAAATTTCAAGAAGTCCCGAAAGTAGCCGATTAAATAACAAAAAAATTGTGAAAAGTTTGGCAAATCACGAAACATTTCATTTTATTATCAACCCCTGAAAAAGTAAAAGTTACCGAACGTTTTTTATTTTCCCGAATTATTTAGTATTTAGCCAAGGAGAAGCTCGGCCAAACACTAACATATGTGTAAGCGCCAATCTATTATTATTATTATTTAGTATTTAGAAATAACTTAAATCACCTCTTAATACTATTTAGTGTCCAAACAGATACTTTGAATCTACTAGTAATTAAGTATGCCGTAAGCAAAGACGACCACTATTAAATTTTTCACATCTGCATTTAATAATGGTACGGATACAGCTTCATCACCAAAATTCGAATAGTTTCGGTGCACACTTTTCGTGTTAGTACTTTTACAAAATATGCTTAAATAAAAATATAAACGATGACCATCGCGCAAAAAAATTTTAATTTTTGTATGGAATGTCCGTATAATGCTAGGCCCACATTGCTACCGATAAGCCGACCGATTTCGGCCGAACAACTTGACCGTCCGAACTGATGCGCACACTTAACCAGATTATTTGCCGACTGCATTTGTACGCACAAATCTAGTTTTCATTTCAATTTTGTATCACAAGTGTTACTTCATTTAGCCGATATCGGCCAAGCACAATTCGGCCAATGCCGGCTGCAGTGTGTGCGTAGCGTAATGAATAGAGTCCGACCGATAATCGGCATCGGCTAGTATCGGCACAAAATTGAGTATCGGCATCGGCATCGGCCTTTTTTCGCCTTTTATTACAAAAGTATGTTCGAAAATTTTCTTTTATATGAAAGACACTGGCAGCAAAAAAAAACCTGCTAACTTAAGACCATATCTATTGTTTATAGTTTTACGTTAAATGCCAATTGCTACGCCAACATCACTGACCAGTAAACAATCCGTTTGATGTCAACTAAAATAAAATAAATATCAACAGTTTCCTATCCATTCTCTCTCTGCGTACATGTAATCAACCAACCAAACCACCCACATATCTGTCAGTCACAAAAATGAAAGCAAAAGTTCAGGCATAAATTTTCATTAAATTCCAATGTGCACATGCCACGATGGCTTGTGTTTAGCACAAAGTAATTTTTTCGTTTTAGTCAACGAATGCATCCTGCTGACCTACATTTGAGCGAATTCTGAGTGCATACGAGCACATGGAATAATAAAGTAGGAACGGCAGCAGGCAGGCTTTTAGAATTTTGGATAAAGTCTTTAGACGACTATATATTTTTTTAAAATCATTTGGAAGTTTAGAGAATCCATTAAAAAAGTGCATTGGTATATTAAAAATTGTTTGTTTTAGTAAACGTGCTCATTAGGGCGATTGACTCGGTTTTTCCAAACCGGTTTTCACTGTTTTATTTTTAATTCTATAGGCGGTTTTTTTAAATCTTTTTTTTATCGGAAAACCGGTTTATTCATTTCATTCAAATCTTGACCCCTTAATTAAAATTTCGAGTTTTTCGAAGTTTTCAAGGCTTTTTCCAGTTTAAGGGAAAGTCCTAAATGAAGAGATCTGCACTCTTACTCCAGATCCGGAAAAGCTTTTATATGACAGAAGCTTTTATATGATCGGAGGTTTGCCATTGTGTGCCGAGGGACGAGAGCTATTTGGAAAACTTGTTTTGATGTTGTTGGGACCAAAATTTGAATCGAAGAAAGTCAGAAAAATGCAATAATTTTCACAGGGTTTGTATACGATGTATCCTGGAACAAGTTTGCGTCAACCCTTGCCAAATTTGGTTTAAAGAAACACCAGTTTCGGCGATGTGCCATCTTCAGTGTTATTCGAGAACGAAAATGACACTGAATATGGAACATGGGCGAAACCGGTTTGTCCCCATATCAAATTTGACAAATAATGACGGAAATTCGTTTCAAAATACAAAAACTTCGAACTTATTTTGCTCTTTCTCTTTCCTAAATAAAAGCTATCTTTGATTCTTATAGTTTTATTGAAATTTTTAGTCATGACTTCATACCAGCATAAGCATTTGCACTGTATGAAAACTAAGTAAAATAAAACCGGATTATCCGGTTTTTTCTTACAGCCCTATTCGCGTGCAATGACAAAACTTGCCGCTATAACTATTGTCATGTTTATAATCAATTGTCACGTTTAGGTATGCAGAGGGCAATTTGAAAGCTCCAAACAGTGACAATTGCTATTATTTTCGTGATGACCTATTGAGTACGTGCCAACGCTGAAACATATGTTAATATTTTCAAATTTATTAATTTTACAGAAAAAAGTTGCAAAATTTTACTAACTGAAAACTGTGAAACCATTTTATTTGCCTAAATAGGTGTGTTAAAAAGTTATTATTTGCGTATGCATATTGTAATAGTACCCGTTGCAGAATATTATTCATGGAGGAAATAATTATTATGTACGCGGCTATTATTGTGCAGCAAGAAGAAATTATACAGAGAAGAAGACTTCTGAGGGGCCTCCGAGACAACAGTTTTTTTGGACAGTTTTTACACTTACGGGTGGTCTTTACAAAACTGCAGCTGCTCTTGTGTGGTGCATTCATATTTCCCACGCCTGTTAATACACGGATTCATAATAAAATGAAATCAATTTTCCTATTATAAAATTACTCACTTTTCCGGTGTTTCGTAATCCATTGCTGTGGTGTATTTTATTTAAAGGAATCTCTTCTGTTGCAGTGGCGGTCAAAAAGAACAATTCAAATGTAAACAAAGAACAGCTGTTTCACTATAGAGAAACTTTCGCCGCAATAGCCAAATAAAACGAGCTTTTCGCTTGTCATTATTGACTGTGCAAACCTATGACAACAGTTTATGACACGATAATGACAATTGAACTGTGACAATTGACGACTGTGACAACACGCGAATAGGGCTGTTAATTTAAAACAGGGAACCGTTTTTTTCTTCTTTTAATTCGAATAACTCGAAAACCGGTTTTGGAAAAAAGGCAAATGATCGAACACCCTTGTATGCATGCATATTACTTTACTCATTATGCGCTGTTTGAAGTTTGCAAACTTAAAAGTTTTTCATCATTTTCTGTATATGGAATATTCATACATACATTCAGAGCTCTAACCGCCAAAATAACGTAAGCGATATTTTTTTCAAAATTTTCTTTTTGATGCTCTAGGAATACATATGTATTTCTGCATAAAAAATAAAATTTTGAAAAATATGCCACTTACGTTATTTTGGCGGATAGGACTCGATATGTACATTCATATACATACATACATATATACATTCATGTAAATATATGCACAGTCAATCAATAAAGTTTAGCTACAGAGAGTTTTTTGCAATAGGGGCAACCGTTTTTAAATATTTTAATTTTCGCTAATTTTTTTTTATAAAAATATGGTTAATTCTACAACCAAAACCCCAAAAATCAGAGTTCCTAACCTTGCAGAATTTTCTTTAATTTTGCGGTTTTTAATTACAATCTTTAAAAAGAAGTTCGATAATTTTTTTATATGATGAAAATGAGCGACACCGTCAACAAAATTTTTTTTCAAAAATCAATGGTAAGTCCTAGCTTCCTCAGACTCGCTTTTTACTCTACTAAAATTAAATGGGCTAAAAAACTGCATACTAAATTGTTTTCTAAAGAGTCTCATTAAAAAGTACAATAATTTAATGAAAATTTGCAGAATATTCTTAAATTTTACACAAAGTTTGGAACTCTGATTTTTGGGGGTTTTTGTTGTAAAATTAACCATACTTTTATAAAAAAAATTAGCGAAAAATAAAAGATTTAAGAAATAGTTGCCCGTAAATTTTATTGACTGACTGTATATCGATATGCCATCAATCACATAATCATATTCCTGTTGCCGTGTTATTTATTTATGCGCTAACGACTGGGTATTTCACTGTTGCGCTGCTCTTGCCGCTTTTGCCAAATAGGACACCCAAAAACATGCATATTTACTTTTGTAGTTAGCGAGAGGTGAATTCCGAAGTTGGGCTAAAGACATTAGTCGTCTTGTTAAACGGGAGTCGATTGGCAAGAGTACCTACTAGTGGAACTTGAAACACACTCACACTTTGGCTACTTGCCAAAGGAAATTTCACGAGAGAAAATAAATAATATAAAATAACAAAACTGAATGCAAATTAAATGCGACGAAGTTAGAAAAATCAATATTCCATTTAAATGGGAATGTGGAGTAGAAAGCATGCCGACGAATGCAAAACAAAAATAATAAGAGGAATATTATGCAGCAAAGAGGTACCAAAACAAAATAATATAAACTTGATAGCTCAGTTAGAGGAAATTTGATAAGACTGACTACTAGCAAAGCAAGCGACTGAAAACTAAACGATTGCCCGATTAAGAAGAAAGTAAGGGAAGATGTTGGAAAAAACACACAACCAATCGAAAAATACTTTTCTAAATATAATGACAAGTAATTTTTAGCAAAAAAAAAAACCGACTTAAAAAAAAGTATATATATCTCTATATATTTCATGATCCAATGATCGGATCTAAACCAGATTAGTATGGGACCACCTCTGAGACCCTACCTTTCCGAACAAGAATTATCGAAATCGGTTGACGTGGTCCAAAGTTATGCGGTAACATACATAAAAAAAAAAAAAATATTCCGACGAACTGATAACCTCCTCCTTTTTTGGAAGTCGGTTAAAAACTAACAAAAATTCTGCCCGCTGCTTACTGCATACACATGCATGATGTAAGTAATTAATAACAATAAAAAGCAAGCCTATATTTTGTTTTTGTATATAAAAGATTTGTCTAAAACACCAACAAATTAACTTAAGTCAAATATAGTCGGTAAGTAATTGAAAAGGTCGTTCCATTGCCTGTGCCGTTCCTAAGGTTTGACTCATCCACATACAGTGACGAGCAAAACTGTAACATGGTGTAACACTTTTTATTTCAGTCGCCGCTATCTTTCCAAGTTCTAACGATATTCATACTTTTGTTGTATATTCTTATTGGTACACCTGTACTTCCTCTCTCATAAGGATTTGAAGTAAATCCAACAACAATGATGAAAGCAGCAGACAAAAATGTAAATTAAGGCACATGTTACAGTTTTGCACTTATGTATATACTTTTAATAACTTTTTGACAATTTTCACGAAAAAAAAGAATTATTTACACAATTTTCAGTAACCTTTTGCTTTTTTTTGGACGGACTTGGATACTTAGTAAGCTGTGCTTTTAGTTGATTTCGCAAATTCTCGTTAAGATTCATGTCCGCAGATTGTGGAGGTGATTTCAAATTAGCAAATGTTTGCTTTTGTATCCAGTCTTTGCCAACATGTGCAATGTGTTTTGGGTGATTTTCAGCGGAAACTCATTTTTTCGACTACATCTTGCAAAGTTTGTTGAAACCAACACAAATTTTTGAAATACAACCTCAAACTATTATTGACCGACCATTGTGCTTCACAGTTTGCCTTACATGATGCGCATGGGCTTAATTTGGGTGTTTGATCCAATACCATACCCGGCCATCTGATTGAAAGCGATTAATTTAGTATTGTCAGACCAAATAACCTTCAATTGAAACTTAAAAATTTATTTTTTATTGCATTCTGAAAGGCCTAACATATCCCAATAGGGAACGGTCCGGTTTTCGTGCGATGTAGCAAAATGCATGTATTTTGATCAAATTTGCTTTTTTCTTCTTTTATGATGCCTTTGCGCTCAATTTGGCAATTCTTCGCTTCGCTGTCTACTGATTTGCATTAAAGTTTAATACCTTAAGCGCTTCTGTAATAGTGGCTGCATCCGTACTTGCCGCTAAGTTCACAAGATATCGGACAGTAATATTTTTTTACAGACTTCCTTTGTGCTTAGGAACACTTTAGGCTATATTTTTTCTCAGTCTTAACATATTCAAGAAGCAAACTCCACAGTTTTTTCCACTTTTCCTGCCGTCTCGCCTTTCCGCAGTAAATCTATTATTTACATTTATGATTCCTGATTAACCATATTTACTGGTGATCACTTCTTCAATAAATTACAATACAGAAAAAAGTCATCTGACTACCAACTAAGTAAAAGATAACTGTAAAATGCAAAACTGAGAGTGAGTGCAAAACTGTAACATTTGCCTTAATTTACGTTTTTGTCTGCTGGTTTTTTTATTGTTGTTGTATTGACTTCAAATCGTTATGAGGGAGTGAGTAGGGGTGTACCAACAAGAATATACAACAAAAGGATGAAAGTCGTTAGAACTTGGAAATATAGAGGTGCCTGAAATAAAAAGTGTTAAACCATGTTACAGTTTTGCTCGTCACTGTATGTATGTACATACATATGTACGTCGTATTCGGAGCATTCTAATGACTAAAATGTACACAAATAAGCGGCTTTGTTATGCTTTCATAAATTAGATCATGAATAAGTATAAAAATACTGCGTCATGTTCTCAGCAACTCAAGCGATAGCAGGCGAACAAAATTCCAGGAGATTTTTTAAGAATGTTATAATTCACGTCTATAGTAATGTACAATAGAGCTGGAAAACTATCGATGGTCGTGGCCAAGTTTATCAACGATTTTT
>NW_023459233.1:0-27730 GCF_013731165.1 Rhagoletis pomonella | reverse complement strand
TGCACAGGGTGTTTCAACTGAACTGGAAAATGCCTGTCTACATGAAAAAAGTTTCATTTTTAAAATGCCACTATGCTTTTAAAACTATTTAATTTGAAACTAGTTTGCGGTTGATTTTAGGTGCTTTCAAAACAGTTGTCGTTCTTGGCTACAACTTAGCGCCTCGAAATAGGTTAGCCTATGACGTAGATACTGTACTACCCATAGGTTGAGGGGCCCGAGGACGAATCATCATGGTGGCCTTTTTTAGTGTGTAGTCCCAACCGCGCCAGCGGAACCAAACAATGCCTTGTCGTGCTGTTAAATCTTGCGGATCATGCAAGTAAAGACCATTTAGGCCACGACCGCAAGACTTCCACCACCAGCCGCCCTAATAAATACGCAAAATATAACGTATTATAATTTTGAAAATACACTTAGTATAAGAAAAATCGTCACCTTGAGCATGCTAGCACAATTCAGTGAGCTGCGATCATTGTCTCTATTGTATGTTGAGAAAGGACTATTGTTGGAACCGTACCATGGATCATTGAGCGAATCGCCAGCATTTCCTTCATAACCATCGATTTCCAACTTGTAATAATCAGCTTCCGAGTGGATTTTGAAATGCGAATATTGTGCATATCTTTAATAAAAAGTTTGCATTTAGATTTTAATTTGTGTAAGCCCGTTTCCAGTACATAAAATTTTATAAGTACCTCTTATTGCCTTCAAAGTCCTCTAGCTCAACACGCAGCGCATAGTCCTCATTATTGGTTAGCATATAAATGTTCTCATTACCTAGCCAGAACTCCTTCGCTGGATCGCCAAAACCATTTTTGTAGTCAGCCCAATCACGATTGAAGTTCTCACGCGGCTCACCGAAATCATCTCGCCTTTGAATGACCTGAAATAAAAGAGAGCAAATGGGTTGTTAGTATTTTTTTGAGATTTTTGTTTAAAATTTCCAATAAGAAATTACCGTCCAGCCGCCATCGGTAATTTCTTGCTCACAATAGACCTTTAAGAACCAATAAGTAGTGCCACGGATTTGCAAGTAGAATACTCCAGACTGCCTCATACCAGCGTTAAGGAGGTCAACACAAGAAAAGCCCTAAAAGTAACAAAAATAATAATACAATTTTTTAAATATTTCTTTCAAGAATAATAACAAAAATTTCGTACATGGTATAAGCTAAAATACCCGACTCTTTTTATTTTGGTTATCGTCTGGCAACACTCACGTCAGATGTAGATTTTTGCTTATTAGTGTTGTGCTGAGTCGGTACTTTAAAGTATTTATCGATACTCGGAACCGATTTAAAAAGTATCCAATACTTTCGACACTCGGTACCAAGGCGAATTTATAAAAGGTGGTGTTAAGCCCTATATGTAATACTTCTATATTGGCAGTAAGCTAGCTTCCCAATGTGAAAGCATTTCGAAATCAAAGCGAGACAGTCTAGTACCGTTTTTGTCAATATATTGTGTACGTGAGTGCGGTTTTTGGGTGTTTGTTGTGTACATGTTTATTTATAAACGTATGTGTTCCTTTTCTTTCGAACGTGTTTATTGATATATCTGTACTGTAGTGTTTTCGGACGGTACTAGCTCTTACTACCAATATAGGAGTATTACATATATGTGTTAAGCTTAAGTTTGTCAAGAACGCAGAACGTATACTTAAACCCAGTCTGTTGTATACGCAGAATTTTGTCTATTACTGGAGCCCTCAGTGTTGCTTACTACAGTGTTGCCATTCATCAATGCCTTTTCATAAACTTACCTTCTCAACTACAATTTTTCGTGCTATAATAGATTATAGCTAAATATAAACTACTTAGTTTTCAACAAAAAACCTTATTCAATAGTAAATTTCAAATATTTTAACGTATTTGGTATAGGAACCTATAACTTTTTTACCATCTGCAAAACTGACGAAGTGGCAACCATCTATAGAAGGAAGACATCAGCAGACACGGAAAAATTTAAATTCCGCAGATTTCTGCGCTACGGGCTACAACTACAGAAAAAATTACATGGCGCTCTGGTAAGACAGATCGTGTCAGCGATCGCATGTTGCTACTGGATAATTTGTAAAAGAATACAGCTTATTATAGCGAACGTTTAATGTATGTATGTATAGAATCGGTACTGGGTACTGAAAAGGAAGTATTGGGTACCGAGTATAGTGTAACCGGCAATTCAGCACATCACTATTGCTTATCAGCGGCTGTTTGCTATTTGTTTGGAACTTTTTGTGAACGCATATCTACATAAAAAATTTAATAGATAGAAGAAAAGGTCGTGAAATGTTGTTGTATACCTTTCTACCGGCTGCAATATTAACATTTTCCGATTTGGTTTACTCATTTGAGGGAAGACGGATAGTGGATGCAGAAAAAACGCTGGTGTGGGGACCCGGCTTGAAGCCGGATGAAGTTGTCTTGCCCGCACGTTATTTCTTCATACACGCAGTGGACAAAAACGGACGCAAGTGAGTGGCATATTTTGCATAATTAGTGAAAGTTTACACTCGTGTGTTGAGTAATTAATTTTTTTTTGTTTTCGAGGCAGATTTGAGCAATCGCCCCCTCAAGACTTTCAAGTGTCTGTCAAAGGCAATTCACCGCATGGTAAATGTCGGTGTAACGTGAATCTAATCGATCGCGGTGATGGCTCTTCAATTGTGCGCTACACCATTGCCGACTGGTGCGATCAAGTAGAGCTAGAGGTGCGCTACAATGGTTCGCATGTGGCGCAATCACCGTATGTCATATACAATAAAGTGTATTCAGAACGCTGTTACTGCCCGCAAGAGCTAAATCTCTGGATGTTGCACAATAGTTGTCCCTCCTATTTGGACGATAAACAAATCGTTTGGGACTTACATTCGTTCAAGCGTGTGAACTTTAGCGCTATACGCGAGAACCTTTTAAGGCGTTACAACCAACCAGAGAGTGTGTCGTTATGCCATTATGTGGTAAAGCAGCAGCAAGTATGGCGTCAATGCTACGGAAAGTACACAGGATTTAAAATGTTCATGGACGCTACACTATTGGCGTTGGGACGTGTTGTTATGTTGCCAGATATGGAATTCTATTTGAATTTGGGAGATTGGCCGCTTTCGAAGAAAGGTGGACAACAGCGCACCTCTGGCCCGTACCCGATATTCTCATGGTGTGGCAGTGATGACTCGTATGATATAGTGCTACCCACTTACGATATTACTGAATCAACTTTGGAAAATATGGGACGTGTAACTTTAGATATGTTGTCGGTGCAAAAGAGCGAATACCCTTGGGACATAAAAGAGAACAAGGCATTTTGGCGAGGTAGAGATTCCCGCCGGGAGCGACTCGAATTAATTGAGCTGGCGCGTAAATATCCTGAACTGATTAATGCATCACTCACAAATTTCTTTTTCTTCCGCAACGAGGAGGACAAGTATGGCCCAAAAGTTCCGCATATATCGTTTTTGGAGTTCTTTCGGGTAACTTTTAGTAAATATTAGCAACTTAATATATGTTAAAATGTTAAATTGTTTCCTGTAGTACAAATACCAGTTAAATGTGGATGGCGTGGTAGCTGCCTATCGCTTTCCTTATTTGCTTGCCGGTGATTCGTTGGTTTTCAAACAGATGTCTACCTTCTATGAACATTTCTACAGCAAGCTAACGCCTTTTAAACACTATGTGCCCTTCAAGCGTGATTTAAGCGATTTAATTGAACGTCTACAGTGGGCCAGAGAAAATGAAGACCGTGCGCGTGAGATCGTGGCTGAGGCCCGTAAATTTGTGGAGAAAAACCTGATGCCACAAAACATATACTGCTATCACATGGCGTTATTTAAGGTAAGCGGTACTTAATTCCGTTTCATTTACCATGAAATAATTATACCCGAGCGCACTTGTGCACAAGGGTATTATAACTTTTTTCACATAACGGTTGTTTGTAGCATTCAAAACGAATCGAGATAGATATAGACAAATGTATACATAAATGATCAGAATGAAAAGAGAAATCGATTAAGCGGTTACTGTCTGTCCGTCCGTCCACCCGTCCGTCTGTGCACACGATAACTCGAGTAAAAATTGAGATATCTTAAAGAAACTTGGTAGTGCACTTCTTTCTGGCGTAGGACGGATGGTATTGAAAATGGCACAATCGAACAATAACCACGCCTACCTCCCATATAACGGTAATTTTCAGTAACTACTGAAGATTATTCACTCAAAATTGATATTAAGTTTTAGACGAAAAATAAGAATATTAAAAATATATGGAAAATGGGCGTAGCCACGCCCATTTATGGTTACATGTGTATATCTTGGTAACCGCTGCCCACATCCCATATAACGGTAATTTAGAGAAATACGAACTCTTTGATAAATCAGTAAATATTAAAGCTAATTTATTCAAAATTTATGCTTGCAACAATTCTTTACCAAGAAACACGTTTATGATAAAATTTATTTTGGAAAATGGGCGGGGCGGCGCCCACTTATGATCACATATATGGATCTCGGTAACCGTTCTACCAATTTGTACCAAACTCGGTGTGGTTATCGTGCTTGCCACATAGAAGAAAAACGTTGAAAATTATTGAAATCGGACAAAAATTACGGCCGCTTTTCATATAACGGTAAATTTCAGAAATGCTGGAAACTTCAATATTTCGAAATTTAAGGAGGCTAATTTACTCAAAATTGATACACCCCGGCTTACCATGTAGCGGTAGATTTCGGAAAGGTATTTAATGTTCGGCTCCGCCCGAACTTAGACTTACTTGTTTTTTTTCCAATAATTTTTTTGCATCACAAATTACGTTAATATTTCGACTAACAAAAGCATCTAGTCCATTTTATTATATCAAAGAGCCAATATTCCTTCAAAACTAATTTTGCTGTTTAACTCTTTTAGGAATGGAGCAACCGTCTCGTCTCACCTATTACCGTGTTGCCTGGCATGGAGAAGGTCGAACAGGTTTTCACTTGCTCTTGCAAAGAACCGCCTTACCCTAGGGATGAGCTCTAGACACTTACTCAAGTCTGCGCATACGATTTTTCGCATTTATTGATTTCTGCTTTTCATTTCTTTCTACCTAAACCTCACTCTCATTTTGTATTTTTTCTCTTTTTTTCTTTATAAGCCATAATTGGCTCTTTTCACATTCCATACTTTACCTTAGACGTCCTTGCTTTCGTTACTTTGTTTTTTGAATAGCGGTTAATGATGGTAGAAAAATCGCATATCACTGCTTTTAGCTTTTAAGGACAACTATGCTTGCAGATATTTGTTGGTTTTAGAAGGATGTCGAAAATATGAAAAGGTAGATTTGTTTTCTACTTTACAATTAAATTATTTTACAGTAAAACGCTTTCCTTGTACCCAACTTAGTAAACAAGTATTATAGCAGGGTATCTATTATATAAAACCCACACCGTAGTTGCTTAGATATAGGCTTTGTTTCATTTCTTTTCTAGCAGATAACTATCAGGAAGAAGAAGAATGAGAAAATTGAAAGAATTACGCTCACAGAGAGCGAAGTAACGAAAAAGTAAAGAAACGCAAAACTAGCAGAAACTAGCAAGTAATCAGCTGGTCGGTGTATTTGACAATATAAGTTGCGATCCCGTACGAGTCCGGACTAGTCAGAAATAGTCAGAATCAGTCAGATTTTACTGGAAATCGATCCCGTACTCGGTTCTCTGACTATTGAGAGGGCAAAAAAGAGAGTTAATACGGTTCTCTCTCTGTCAGAAGTTACCAGTTTTAGTCCGAGAATTTTTTGCTGGTAAATTCTGGTAAATGTGTCAAACGATCTGCTGTAGTGTGTTTGGCAACTAAATTGTAAACAAAGGAAAAGTGCACTCTGCTAATTCATGTTGAAAAGTATTAAATTACTTGCTTAAGTGGATTCTAATGAATTTGAAAGTATTTTTGGTTATTTACATGTGTGAGCAGAGTGTGTTTACATACAAAATAAGCAAAAAATGTTGAAGTTGACAGAAGTTACCATTTTTTTACTAGAAAGCGATCCCGTACTGTTCAATGTTACTCTCTCGCTCTGAGCGAATTTTTATTTTTTGACAGTTTTACTAGTCGGAGTCCGGGGAATACGGGATTGCACCTAGAAAATATAGAAATAGAAATTTTGACAGCTGCTAGTAAAAATTTTACAGGAGAGCCAAAAATAGAAGAGCGCAAGAACGAGAGAGAGCAGCTAGTTTCTGCTAGTTTTTTTGAGTTAAGGAACGCTTTCCAGCAGAAATTAGTGATAATTTGTTATAATTATCTGTTAAGAAACAAAGCTATAGCTTTCTGCTCAACTAACATGCCTATATTCCGCAATAACGACATAATTCAAAAAACAATTAGGGGATTCCCCTAAACTCGTAAAGTCACGAGTAAACTCGTAAGTTTACGAGGCTTTTATGGGAACGCTCCCTATGTGAAAGGGTGTAAATACGTTCGTAAAGTGACAGTTTGACAGATCCACCAGGATTTTGTGAAGCAATTTTTATTCCGTAGTATTTTCCATAACATCCCGCCGGCTTGTCTCTATCACTCTTGGCTGAAATACAATTAAAAATGCCGAAATTTATCAGAAAACCTAAGTCAATAAAGTTGGTAGATGAAATTCATTCATTTTATTCGCTTATTATTTTTTTCCTTTATTTTCATTATTTTATCGTACATTTTAGGAAAAATTTTGCGGCCCCTCGGCAACACTGAAGTTTACGAGGTCGTTTGCGCATCAAATTTGCTTCGTAATTTTTCGAGGGGCTCGTAAACTTAGCTCCATACAAATTTTGACAGTTCTTTTACGAGGATTGTAAATTTACGAGCTTTACGATGCTTTTACGAGTTTTTTTTGTGTGGGGTTTTGGGTAATGTTGGCAGGAAACTGAGTTCCTTAAACGCCAGGTTATTCCTCTGATTCTGTAGTTGAATCTCTTTTAGCTACATGAACGCGTAGCAACAGAAGCTCTTAATGAATGCGCCTCGGTTTGCGCAGTTTGATGCTTCTTGATCAAGTGAGCTTAGTGTGCTTTAAAAAAAAAATTGATAGTTGAGTGATCTTGCTATAATCCCAATTGTGAAGTATATCATAAAAAATTGATTCTTGACTGAATATTGTGAAGTCCTCTCGAACGTGCCTAAGGAGTGGACATTGAAACGTCTGGTGCAGGTAGCTGTACTTAAGTCCACATCTGCAGATGTTGGAGTTCAGAACCTTGATCCTACACAGGTATTCCCTGTCATATGTATGTACATCCAGCAAGTATACTATTTAAAGTTTTTGTTTCCCTAGGTTCAAGTTTTTTGCTATAGAACCACGGTTGTTGTTGGTGTTGTAGCAGCATACAAATTCCCCAAAGACTTTTTGGGGAGTGTTGCTGGAGTGACAGTCCTTGGCCAGATATAAATCTGGGTCGTTCCGGTTACGTAGACCCGACTGTCGTGGGAACGATAGAACCACGGTCTTTTCGGTTTAGTGGGGAAGATCTGTGCAAAGAAATTGGGTTTATTCGCAGTCTTCTTCAATTTCGTTCCGTATCTTACTGCGTGCTTGGTCTTTAGTAAGTCTAAAATGTAGTATGTTATTTGAGTTAACAGCGTTTTTAGCTACCTGATCGGCTCTTCCATTTCCTACGATTCGCTTATGGCTGGGTGTCCAGATTATTGCTACCCTGTCAAAGTCTGCCTCACTTATTAGGATGTGGATCTTTACAATTAAATGGTTTTGGTTGGATTTTTTTTTTTTTTAATAATTGGCAGGCTATCAGGCTGTCCGAGAAGATTGCATCTTTTCCATATCTTAATTCTCTAGCTAGTTCCAAGGCCTTCAAAATGGCTATGGTTTCACCAAAGCTGGAAGAAGCGCGGAACTCAAGCTTAAAGTTATGCTCCGTGTTGTCTTGAGGGTTAAAAATTGCAATCCCTGTTGTGCTGCCGCCCACGGATGCGTCCGTAAACAGAATTCGAAAATTTGCATTTTCGTTGTCGTGTATCAGTTGGTGGTACGCATATATGTAATACTCCTATATTGGCAGTAAGAGCTAGTACCGTCCGAAAACACTACAGTACAGATATATCAATAAACACGTACGAAAGAAAAGGAACACATACGTTTATAAATAAAGATGTACACGACACATTTACAAAAACGGCACTCAAGTACACAATACATTGACAAAAACAGTACTAGACTGTCTCGCTTTGATTTCGGAATGCTTACACATTGAGATGTTAGCTTACTATCAATATAGAAGTATTACATATATGGTGGTACGTCACTCGAGTGGTTTCGTCCGGGAGAGTTGACTTCTCGTCCTTTAAGGTCTCCGTGATTATATTTACATAGTTGGTCGGTATCGTGGTGTCAGTTATGTTTAGTTCGTCGAAGATGTGCCTGAACCTGTTGAAAATGAGACTGTAACTAGAGTTAACACTGGGATTGCCGTAAAGCTGATCCCTGAGGGATTAATCAGTCACAATATTATTCATAATTTCTTTTGCAGTGAGCCATCTTGCTCTTTCACTGGGCGGGAGTTCATTGGCTAAGGCGTATAATAGCGGGATAGGGGTTGCTGGGTTTAGCCCAAGACTTCTTCTGCGGAAACTTTTCTGGTAGGTCTGAATTTTTTTATTGACGGTCTTTGCTCAATTGGTCATTGCAGTACGGCTGAATTCAATTTTACTTTTCACTATTGCTGGATTTCCATTGAAATGACAAAAAATGTATGCCATTTAAAATAATGCCATGTGGAAATGAATAATGCCATGTGGAAATGAACTTAGTGACTATTGTTTTAATGTAATGACACGATTATTTTTTAATGCCCGACTTTGTCATTTGTCATTTTTGCCATTTAATGCCTGGTGGAAATCCAGCATATTGCTTTGTAATGATTTAGAGAAACTTTAGGATGTAGCCCTGCTTTAACGGCCGTGATACAGTTAAACAAATTTGAATTTTTTTGAGATTTTTTTATAACCTCAGAGTAGTGCTCACTGACAGCTTGGGAGGCGCTTATTCGCGTCCCAAGAAAATTTATGAATTGTGTTTGCTCCAGAGTTTGATTATTGCAAGTCAGGTTGAAAAGTTTTTTGGTTGCCCATTGCAAAATACATCAGTTGTTTTCTCAAGATTTATTGTTAGATTTAAATCATCGCACTTTTCCTAAATGTGTTGATTTTGCTCTGTAAATTTGCAAGCGATTGACCCAGGTCTTTATGAGCCGATAAAAGAATGAAATCGTCTGCGAATTGGTAAACTTTGGTGAAGATTTCTCCAATATCATGCCTGGTGTCTGGTGTATACGTTGAACAGTACCGGAGACCGACTGCTGCCCTGAGGCAACCCATCACATATTTCTGTCCACATCCTCTAGAGCTTTCCTAAGTTTGACCAGACTCACGCAATTGTATGCATTACTAAATTTGTTATTTTAAGACCTTCACTTTTCAGAGTTCTAATGTCATGAAGCAAACAATTTGTGCACACCGTGGCAGATTTCCTTTTCCTATACACGAAGGAGTAGTTGGGGAGAATATCGGCCTCCTCTAGCATGTCCGTGAGCCTATTTTTAATTACTAAATTAATGCATTTCAGGAGGACCGACAGCAGGGCTATGGGCATGAAGTTGGTAAAATCATTTAGGTCTTTGCCTGCTTTCGGTATGGGCACAATTCTTATTTTGCGCCACTTTTCCGGTATCTGGTTTGAGAGGAATGCGTTGTTTAGAGCGGTACGTAAGTTGTTTAGGGATTGTTCCGGGAGTGCTTTTAGCATTTTATAGGTGATGCGGTCCGCACCTCCTGCCGACTGTTTTTTCTTTTATTTTTCAGAACATCCTGAATTTCCGGGAAGCTTATTGCCAGTTCATTTTCCGGTACTATTTCTTTGTTAGGTGCTATATCGCGATTCGAGATGGGGACTAAGTTTTTTTTAGATGTTGGAGAAAATTAAGATTATTGCTATAAGACCACGCAAAACCGTTCCGGGCTTGAAATCACCTCTCATAGCCTTTACGAATTTCCAGGCTTGTTTGGTAGTAGGGTCATTGTTCAGTTCTTCAACTTTACCTTCAAAGCTTAGTATTTTTTTGCTTTTTTTAACTTGCTCCTTCCACGTTTTTTTTGTTCTAAACACGCTTCAAAGTTTTGTGGTGTTGGGTAGTTCTTACATTTTTTAGAGGCATATTTTAGCAAACGAAAGGTTTTCGCTAAGGTTTCGTTCCACCAAGCTTTGGGAACTATGTTGCCCTGAAGGGTGTATGTGGCTGCTACTAGCTCCTTATTAAATTTAGAATGAATCTCCTCTATGTTCGGCTCCAGTTCTAGCTGTCGAAGTTCCAATTTAAGCTTATTTTGTGCTAAAAAGCATTTCTTATGAATGCTAATTGCGGTAGACTCAATTATGATAGGAAAGTGGTGGCTTCCCCCCATTCTTGTTGGGTCTGTTCTCCATATAAGCGGCACGTTACAGTTGGTGAACGACAGGTCTATAACCGATCCATTGGGAGATAAAAAGTTGGCTTTAAAGGTCTGAGTTCTATCATTGAGGGCCCAAAAATTGTGCTCAGAAATTATGTTAAGAAGATTTCTACCCCTACACGACGTGATTTGATCTCCCCACGCCGCTGCTCTGGCGTTAAAGTCAATCAGGACTAGTACATTTTGAAAATTTTCAAGAAAAGTGAGAAGACTAGAAATTTAATTTTTGAAAGTTTCTGTGGGAACAGATCGAGGAAAATAAGTCGCGCAAATGACCGAGTTAGGTTTTAAGTTTTTAGTTTGAATTACCACAATATCTAGATCTGACACGAACGTTAGTTTTCTGAATTTAGTTTTTTTCCTCAGAATGATTGCTACCCCATAAGTACCCATAAGTTCTGTTTTTTTTTTTTCTATTATGCTAAAATCTATAATGTTTCTGTGGTGCTGCTCATTTGAATGAAAAATCTCACTCAAGCAAGCACCATCAAAATTGTAATTCTTCTTCTTCTTCTTCTTTATTGGCGCTGTAACCGCCTAAGCGATTTTGGCCGAGTCCAAAACAGCACGCCAGTCATTTCTCTTCTGTGCTAACTGACGCCAATTGGAAATGCCAAGTGAAGCCAAGTCCTTCTCCACCTGGTCTTTCCAACGCAGAGGAGGCCTTCCTCTTCCTCTGTTACCAGCATCGCGGCCCGCGTTGAATATTTTCAGAGCAGGAGCGTTTCTGTCCATTCGAAGGACATGCGCGGAGCCGCTGAATTTTTTATCGCTGCACTATGTCCATATCGTTGTAAAGCTCATACAGCTCATCGTTAAATCGTCTGCGCTATTCGCCATCACCAACCCGTAAAGGTCCGTAAATCATTCGCAGAATCTTTCTCTCGAAAACTCCAAGAGCCGCCTCATCAGATGCTTTCATTGTCCATGCCTCCGCGCCATACACTAGCGTAGGCATGATGAGTGACTTATAGTGTGATCTTTGTACTTCTCAATTGCCTACTCAGCCCAAAGTAGCACTTGTTGGCAAGAGTGATTCTCCGTTGGATTTCAAGGCTGACATTATTATTGGTGTTAATCCTGGTTCCCAAATAAACGAAGTCGTTTACTTTTTCAAACTTGTAACTGTCAGCAGTGACGTGGGTGCCAAGACGCGTATGCTCTGACTGTTTGTGTGATGGCAGGAGATACTTCGTTTTGTCCTCGTTCACCACCAGACCCATTCGCTTTGCTTCTCTATCCAATCCCGAGAAGGCAGAACAGACGTAGCCCTTGTTTTTACCGATAATATCGATGTCGTCGGCATACGCCAGCAATTCTACGCTCTTGTAAAGTATTGTGCCTTAGAGGCTCAGTTCTGCGGCTCTTATTATCTTCTCAAACATCAGATTAAAAAAATCACACGAAAAGGAGTCCCCTTGTCTGAAACCTCGTTTGGTATCAAACGGCTCGGAGAGGTCCTTCCTATTCTGACGGAGCTGGTGGTATTGCTCAACGTCATTTTACACAGCCGTATTAGTTTCGCGGGGATACCAAATTCAGACATCGCGGCATAAAGGCAACTTCTCTTCGTGCTGTCGAAAGCGGCTTTGAAATCGACAAATGATGGTGTGTGTCGATCCTATTCTCGCGGGTCTTTTCCAAGATTTAGCGTATTGTGAATACCTGATCTATGATGGATTTTCCAGGCCTAAGGCCACACTGATAAGGTCCAATCAGTTCATTGACGGTGGGCTTCAGTCTTTCGCACAATACACTCCATAAGACCTTATAACCTATGCTTAGAAGGCTGATTCCGCGGTAGTTGGCGCGTATGGCGGGGTCGCCTTTCTTGTGGATTGGGCAGAGCACACTTAAATTTCAGTCGTAATTATTTAGGTAAAATTCTATTCTATTTATGCTTGCTTTTAGCGATTGGCAATTATATTGTAAGAGTTTAATTTGTGTCAAGGTTCGGGTTTGAAGCTCTTCTAATAGCTTTTCAGGCCTGTATACGACCTCTTCCGCTACTTTCTTTTTTGGCCTTTCCGCTGACCTGTCAGCTACCCTGTGCACTATTTGCTATTCCGTTCTGGGCAAGCGAGCTACCGCACTATACTTGATTCTAGGTGACTTTCTATTAATCTCACTGCCCCTGTTTTTGGCGATTTTGTCCTCGTTTGTTAAGTCTAGGAACTCCGCTTTATCAACTGCGAGCATATTAAACCGATTTTCGTTGCTAGGGAAGTAGGCTTGGAGGGTCTCCCTCCTGGAAAGTTTTTTTACTGCGCGTATGTAGTAACAGACTTTTCCTTTTCCCAAACCTCACATGACTGCTTGTCGGAAGCTGTGTGTGTCGTTCGCATTCCCACATAAAATGCATTTCTTCTCACAGGAGTTAGAATCACAGCTATTTCGCCCACATTGAACACACCTTTTCTTTGTTTTGCAGGCATACTGCGTGTGGCCAAGCCTTCCGCAGTTCAGACGCTGCCTTAGAGGAGGTACATAGAAGTCGACGTACAGTTTTGTGTAGTCAAGTATGATATACTTTGGAATTTCTTTATTTGCAAAGCAAAATTTCTCTGTGGTCATGGGGACAAATGTGTTGTTTTCAGCCTTCCGCGTGAACCGCCTGACTGAAGAAATGGGGATGCTCGAGATCGTGTTGGCCTTTAATTCAATATCAGTATATGAACTTGGTATACCCCTAACTACGCCATAGGGTTCTAGGGCCGTTTTCGAAACGAAAGGCCTTAATCCCGTTGCCTTGATTTTAGAATTTAACAGAAAGTTGTTTACAGTTCTTAAATGTAATTTTATACAGACTTTTCCCTAACGCTTCAATTAGGTCCATATCTTTGATACGTAAATGTTTAATCGCGTTAACCCGTTAGTAATTTTTTCATTTGGTATTTCTTGGCATTTAGCCGTGTCAATTAGTACGAAAATAGCACCTGCAAAGTCGGAGGGGTACATAACCTCATTTGCTTGATTGTTCGGCTTGTTGTCCGTCGTCACTGTACTGTTTTCTGTGTTGTTTGCCGCCAACGCTAGCGGTTCTCGACATTCCGTTACCTTTCCGTTGTCTGTCACTTCTTCGTATTCTATTGCCATTTCATTATCACTAACACTATCACCCTCATTGTTACTGATCTTCCTCTCACCGGATGTATTCAAGGAATGCCCGAATCTCATGAGCTCATTATTTTTTAGCATTTTCTCTAAGGTTTCCTCTGCTTTTTTTAACTTTTTCCCCTCACCCTATTGGCTTTCGAGAGGGCTTCCACAGACCCTGCAGCCGGCGACGCCATATCAGCTTTGGCTTTTTTTGCTGCCGTTGCCGGTAGTCTTATGCTTATAAAAAACCACTAATTAACACAAGTCTGTCTACACGCACTTCACAATAATATAATTATAGCAAAATAACTCACCAGAGCCGTTTATCACTTCTTGCCGTAATTTAGTTGTCGTCCAGATTAAAGATAAGCAAAAAACCCAAAAGCGAAAATGGGCATTTGTTTGTCTTTATGCTATAAGCGTTCCGCTATAGCATAGATATGTATGATACTAAAAGAACTAAAGTTACTGTACTTAGCACTTCAGAGTGCCTATGCGCCAGAAGCTAACACAAGATAATTATCGCTGCGCCAAACACGTCCAGCCTCGTTCACCGACGAAAACGAAGTCCCCCTTCACGAGTTTAAGGGAAGACCTTAAATAACTAAGCGTTACTGTTAAGTTGAGCATGTCTCTAATCCTTGTCTAATCCATGCCTACACCTTACCACTTACTTTAGTAAGGATTGTACCTGCATTAGACAAGGACTATAGGCATAAGTACGGTGACCATATTAACCAACGTAAAATAAAGGACAGTTTTTTTTCAAAATGATTTGGGAATACGTACATAAAACTCGTATGATAAAAGTTCCGTACCCATATCTTAATTTAAATCAAATATTTACAGTTAATTGTAATATTTAATTGTACAAGTTCCCCTGTTGTAGCCAAAAATGAAGCCAAATCCTTTTCAAGGACTTCGCCATCCCTTCAAAATTTGGAATTTAATGTTCATAATCCACCGAAACCTTAATTTTTCAACCAATTTTTACCAAAAAGCAAACAAATAAATATTTAGTTTAGAGAACATTTTTTATAAAATTTAAAATTTTTTTTTGTTTTTTTTTTTTGTTTTGGGAGAACCGTACAATTGTTATCAACTAGTTTTTTTTATGTAACATTTATTAACTGGAACAGGAGAGTACATTTTCTTCAAAAATGTTACTTTTTCTGCATTTTGCACAAAAAATTTAATATAATCAAATAAAAATTCAGAAATCAGGCTTAACTGGTCTCTTGCAAATATTGTAAGCTTTCATAAAAAAATAAAAATTAATCAAATGAAATGAAAAATGAAGGCTCCAGTGAATTACGAACACTAAATGCCGGTTTTGAACCACTAAGCAGCAGGGGGTTTATTGTTCTCTTTCAGTGGAACTGGAAACTCAGCGTGCAACACCATCCTGGGCACAACTTTCCCTGTGCTTTATAGAATGTACAAAGATAACCGATTAAATAGAAACCCTTAGGTGAGGTGCGAAATAAACTGGGGAAGGTTTTCATTATATTTTATAAGGGACATTTTTATTTTTTATATTCTCCGTTAAAAAATACCTCTGAATAATGCAGAGCCGATTTAAAGGACAGTTTAAGAAATAAAGGACAAAAGGCGTCCTTTATTTTGAAAAAAATTATAAAGGACAGGGGGTTAAAATAAAGGACTGTCCTTTAAAATAAAGGACGGATGGTCACCGTAGGCATAAGCCACTTAACAGCAGTAAGGGTTTTAATTTTTCGAATTTTGAATTATGTCGTTATAGCACCGGACCATCTAAAAATCTAAATCTATAGAAACTCTTATCTTAAAAGAACAAACATTTGTATTGCCATTTTTACACGTTTTATACTTTTTTAAGAACTTCTTTTTTAAGTAATTTTTACGAGCATATAAACGAAGCCATACCAATTTGTATGTACTTAAATTTCGCATGAGATAATTTAGTTTTAAACATTTATATGAAAGTGAAATGTATTAGCAAAATTTTATATCGTCTAGACTATACTCAAAACACAAATTTGTGAAAATTAAAAAATAAATATTTATATGTATGTGCAATGTTGTAAATAACCGCTCTATTATTATTTAAACTCACCTTTATGTCCTTTAGCGTAAGTATGTCGGTGGTGAAAGTGGAATTCACCACAGACGGCTTATTTTTCACGCTGGGGAAAATGATGCCGCCTTTGCGTGAAAGTGGCTTTGCCGAAGTCGATGTAGTTGTGGCTGCTGATGAAACCACGGCCGATGAAGCACCCGTGCTACCAGCAGAATTAGCAGCAATTTGTGCCGCGGTGACCGTATACGATGAGACAGTTGGTTGGCTGGCAACAGCTACCGGCGGGCTGGGCGTAGTAGTGCCCGCTGTAGTGTACGCACTTAGTGAGGCCGTTGTTGCGGCCACAGTAGGCGGTGGCGCAGTTGAGGTGCCCGTTGCGCTTGTGGAAATCGGAGTGGTGGGCATATTCGTCTCGGGGTACTCATCGATGACGGAATAGCTGTCAGAAATGCAAAATAAAAAAAATGTAATCAAATGTCCAAATACACCAAGCCCTTAAATATTTACCGATTGGGATCATATTCGACAAGTCGATCGATAGTGGGATCCATCAGCAGCTCAGCTGGCACTGGTCGTTGCGCCAGAAGCTGAACATCGTCCTCCTGTTTCTTCAGACGCTTCTCAACCATATCCAGGTTGTTGATAATTTGATTCGTTTTCGCCTTTAGATCGTGATGAATCTCACCAATAGCCCGCTCCTGTCGCTGCGTCTGCGTTAGCAAGGCATCGGACTTGGGTAGCAAGTCATTGATAACCGACGACTTTGTGCCCACCACAACATCCCACACTTCGTCCATTTTCTCTGAAACCGAAACCATCGGTCGTATTTGCTTCACCAACGCGTCGATCTTACTCGATTTTATGATCGGTAACGACGTCGTGGTGGCATTCAATGCATTCAACTGCTCCTGATGATCCACCACCGCCTCATGTATATCACCCACCATACGCAACATTCGCCCCACATTCTCCGATACAATATTTATGTGAAATTGTAGCTTCTTGTCGATGTTGTCGGTAGTGTCCCGCAATTCATTCAATTCCGAGGACACGTGATTCATCACCTCGGCATTCATTGCCTTCGTTATCTCTACCACATTCATGCTGATCGGTTTTTTCTCACTCGCTTCTACATTAATGTCGTCCACTTGCAGGAAATTATTATCGATTTGTGTTTTGAGCACCTCAAGCTTAGTGTCGATATCGCTAACCTTTTGATCGAGCAACAGCAAGCGATTGTCCAGATGCTCTGCCGTGGCCATATTGGCAATACGCGCCGAGCGGCCACCACTGCCATCTATAGAGGATGCATGTATATCGTTGGTGATTTTATTATCTAGCGTGCGCAGCTTGGAGATGACGGCATCGGTTTTGAGTAAATTGTCCGCTACACGATTGTCTAGAGCTTCCATGCGCTTTACCATGTGCTCGACCGATTTGTCGAGGCTATCGATACGTTTAAGTTTGCCCTCGAGCGTCGAGATAATCACCTCGAATATGTTGAGAAGCTGTTGTTCTCTGCAAGAAGAAAAATTTTGAAAGCAGTGGACATTAGTAAAAACATCAACTGAAAATCGTATGCATACGGATATATGTACATTTTTTTTGAATAAAAATTCCTAATACATAACTATACAAGATTTTTGTGAAAATTTTAGAGGTCGTTAATTTTTCGTTGAGAAATTTCAATAAAGACAAGAAGTGGAACCCCGAAATTTGTCTTAGAGTCTGGGTCTAAAAATCAGGCGCAATTTCGCCATAGTCGTGTTCTCGATGAACTTATAGGCTTATAGGTAGGGCACAACCATGTCCTTACATCGTTGGATTTATGAAAGTACGTTGGGTTGAAGGTTCCTCTTAATAATAGAGGCGTCGAGGTGATGCAAAGTACCTGAGGAAGGCAGTAGAATATCTCACCAAGGTTCTCAATTTGTCCATCGTCCTTTCATGATTTCAGATATCTGGAAAACAGGAAGAGTCGTGTCACTGCTTAAACCCGGGAAACCAGTCAACGAAGGAGAGTTGTATCGTCCGATAACCTTTCTTTCCCTGGTAGCAAGGACACTTGAGGCCTTGCTACTTCCGCACTGTATGTACCACCTGACCCCAGTGAGGCATCAGCACAGGTTCCGTAAAATGCACAGCACAACAAGAGCACTTAGCGCCATAAATACCCAGATAACTTCGTGCCTGAACCGCAACCGCCCCTGTGTGGCAACCGTCCTAGTAGTGTTGGATCTGTCAAAGGCGTTTGACATCGTCATCCACTCCACGCTAATTGAAGACATTTGGGCTCCCTACCTTCGACAGGGACTTGAATTTTGGTCGGCGAATTATCTGAGTGGTCGACAATCACCAGCTATTTTCAGATACCAAACCAGCAAACCGAGGAAAATTAAACAGGCATCCGGGAATTGAATCGATGTCCTGTAAACGGTTATCTCTTAAAACTTTCTCGCTTCTTCACTGCCAGAAGGCTAACCCTCTCGCCTACGAAATCCTTGACAACCGTTTTTAACACCTGGATGAAGGAGGCCAGACTACCTTCGAATTACCATGGATAGTCTGTCATTGACAGGCCGGATCTAAACTATGAAGCTACAGACATGCTGGAATACGGCATGCCGGACCGCAACTGGATGCCTTATAATGTCGCTACAGCACTACGAGGCTCAAAATCTCCCGGTGAAAGAGCGCAAAACGATTCTCTGTAAGAAGTTCTGCCATAGACGTGGACATCCGTTCTTCGACTCGGTACCCATGGAAGGAAAACGAGGAATGAACTACTGGCGCAACTTCGCAAAGGAGACAGGCAACTAACAGGGTTGTAGTACAAAATAAGAAGAAGAAGAACAACATAGTAGGCTTAGGGCAAAGGCACCCGCGATTAGTTTGCGTTATGAACCTTGGTGAGTTTTGAACGAATAATTTAGAGATGTCTATCATACTGTGGCGTGGTAGAATAAGATGCGATGACGTAACCGGAAATATTTTAGAAATGGAATCAGTAAAAATATGAAACATTCGATTTTCAGTCAGCAGCAAGCAAAACATCTGAAACTTGTCCGTATATAAAAGTAAATTGCGAATAAAAGCCGAATGTTTCAACCGCTTCAAATTGCAGTTTGAAAAGTAATCAGAAAATGCAGTGCCCAAAAAAGTGCGTTTTTTGCTGGCTTTTATAAAACATATTTGGTTACTTACTTTTTAATATTTTGGTTTAAACAATTTGCGAGGAAAAATTCAGGTGTTTTTATGTATCACCATGCACCACTTCACTCAATTCCTTTCGCCAACAATTTGTTTATATTTACAAGTATGAAATTGCCACAAAGAACCAATAATTAAGTGCTATAAAAATTAATAACTGTCGCAAGCTAAATAGTTAGGCACAACAGTAGTTTAGAATGGTCACTTTACTGCTGACCACAGCCAACCGTTGTGTGTCAGCCAAAATTGTTATGAGCCATTTTTGACTAATTACATATTTTGCCTACGGGTGCGAGTAAGTATGCCACATTCACGCATCAACGCAATGCTCTAATTATGGAGCTTGGCCAATTGTATGTAAATTAACAGAGCAATTAGTTTCGAATAACGAAATATCAACATTCAAATGAAGAAATATCAAAAAATTAATAACTGTTATTAGTGAGTACGCAGTTGCTTTTTTAAAGCGTAGGCATAAATTAATATGTTGAAATGAACCTTGCGCATACATTTAAAATATTGCGAAAATTTAAGATGAAAAACTATTGGATTTTATTTTTAAAGTTTGCTTTAAAATTGAAAGTAGCTTACCTATATTAGAGCAACTGCAAATCTATAAACAACAAATTTGGCATAATTTCGGTTTTGTGTTGGGATTTGAGAATGACCATTTCCGACTTATTCAACAGCCAGACTGGTTTTACAGTTTATTTACTAAAAGAAAGATACGAAAAACTGAGGAGCCAGATATGAGTGCGAACTTCTAAAACAATAGTGCTTCTTCTTAGTTTAAGCAGACATTTTTTGTTACGCAAATCATTGATTGAATTGCACTCAGCACTGAGTCGAGCTGACTCTCAGAAGTGTGCCTACGCTCAGACCCACTACTAAAAAAATATGACCCACACTTTATCGGTCGACGAGTCGGGCTCTCTTGAAATAGATGAAGATGTATGGACGTGCGCACACCACACCAACTTAATCGTGCCCGTAGTTTGAAGTGCAGCCCGATTGCGTCCAAAGTAGAAAGTTGCCAACAATCGGCCGACTGCTTGATCAGCAAGGCGCTCTTCTACGTGCGAACACTGCAGACTTTATCGGCCACCAACTCATCGATAAGGGCTGCCATCTTTGCACAACATTTTAAAGAATGTGCTATAAAAGGAGTATTAAAAGATACTTATGTAAATAAATGTGCATAAATATGGTATTCGTCCGTGAAAATTTGTACCTCCTAGTTTCTCGTGCTTGTGGCCGAAAGCCAGGCGCTACTAATTATAGACGATGCACTTCATACCTAAAGAAGTTGGCAGCCCTGTCGTCGATATTTCAGCAATTGCCACCGATTTAGTCTGAAGTGTGAGCGCCCACCACCAACCTGACTATTTATCTTGGTTAGTGGGCGCACCTACAGCCCAACTCGATTAGATAGTTGGTGGCCGATAAAGTCTGAAGTGTTCGGGGGTTCCTAACATCCATCTCCAGCTCCAACTGCCTTCCCTGACTCGTTAAGTGCCGGATCAAGGTGTCATATCAACGCCGATGCGCGAACGGAGTACCTCGGGTACCAGGTACAACGAATCTCCTGTGCGGTGGACCACTCCATTTTTACGCCACTTATATATACCCGAGCTTTTTTTTACCAACACTCTTGTTTTGCCTAGTTTTGATAACATGTGTTAAATGAATCTGAGGCGCTGGAAATTTCCACAGAGGTTGAAATTGAAGCTCAAACCTTCATCTAAGAGAACATAACACTGGCCAGCAAAATTTATATTGACTAAAATATTTCAGCCGATCCTTAAAGAATTATTCTGCCTTTTTCTGAGTTTCGCCTGAAAAAAAAATTCACCCGAACAATTTTCAGCCACCCATAGAAAATATGTACATGGAAACGAAAAGTGAACCGGCTCGGGGAAAATGAGATTAATGATAAGGCTAATTATACATTTAATCATGGGATATGCGACTGGGTTTTCCGAGGCCCATTTTGTCTTCGAGCAGCCGCAAAATTTTTTCCTTAGCTCTGGGCGTTGAAAAATTGTATGCCTAATACCGCTAATATTTTCCAAACATGACGAAATCAGCTTAAGGTAATTTGTTATTCATTTTGTAGAACAAACCTGAACTGTTTAAGTATCAAGGTGGTAAGTGTATCTTCTGGGCCTTAATTCTTTTGGCAGGTGTTGCGCGAAAGTGGCCCATTTTTTAACCCGCAAATATTTTCTTCTATTCTATGAGTAGCAAAGAATTGAAATATATATCGTCGTTTGAAGTACTAAACCATGTATCAAGAAAATGCAAACCTTCGTATGTGAGGTTGCCAAAATTTTAAAAACTTGTATAAAACTTCTCTTATTTCAAAATGGTTCTCTCTTTTATGCCTACTTATCTCTTCTTGTAATGTCTAAGTATCGATATTTTAGTATGAATGGAATGATGCCAGGAGCTTACGGTGATCAAATATCTTTTTTAGCACAAATGTGAGTTACGAGGTTTTGCAGAACCACGATACGCTGTTTTATATTTTATTTTATTTTTTTATTTTATTTTATTTTTTATTATATTATTTTTATTTATTTGTGTTTATTTTATAATTTTTTTTTGTAAGCTTTAACTCCTATTCAATAAATTTTGTTGTTAAAAACAAAAACCACAAAAAAAATTTTTGGCGCTTACAGTTTTTTAACCCCTGAAATTTTCATCGCTCAAAGAGTTAAGAGGTAAAAAGATTTTCACACTGCCCTACTTGAAAATTGTGTAAAAGCAGCTAAAGGGAAATCGGGCAATAGCAAGTCGTAAAAATATGAAAGACTTAAGAAACGAACTTGGCTACGTACTATCGCAAGTTCGTTTTGCTGTGGTTGTGCTGGAAATAAGATGAAAAAATTTAACTTCAACGACAAGTATAATTGAAAATCGTTTTAAAATCCTGATTAAAATACCCTTTTTCTTTACAAATGCAGCAATTTTGTAAGCAATTCTTATGCGAATACAAGTTTAATGAAATAAGCTGTACCTAAAAGTTTTTTCAAGATTACAAAAAAAAAATCACACCTATTTAGTTAGAAATGCACAGATTTTCTCGTTCAAACATCAAATTCCCGCTTGATTCATTCAAAGCTAATATCGCCAATCGGAGACACATAGTATTTAAAAAGTTGTGTTAAAAAAAAAAACAAATAAATAAAATCTCAGCACAAATTTCGCACAATGCGTCAACGTGATTTATGTACTCAGCTGACCTCAAACTGCTCCTTTCTTGCGTATTCATGTACATGTCGCATAGAGCACACTTACATGCGATATAGTTACATTTCTAGATACATTTCGTTACATGTGCAACACATGTACTGGCCATGTTGTCAGCAGTAGTCATCGTGTAACCTATCCGATTTTTCGGTTGCCTTCTTTTTTTTTCTCTATTTTGCCATCAACTTTTTTCATTGAATATGCTTTTCGTTGCACAGCCAAATTAAAAAAAAATTTACTTTATGGTAGCAGACGAGGTGTTAGACCCCGCATGTTAGATGTCTCCTAGTAAGTGTGCTGTTACATGGGAGAATAGATACTCGTGCCATAAAATATGTGCTCCTAAAAATCGCACTACAGACATCCATATATACATATGTACTCGTGTATACATATGCATATGTGACACCCTGTGACAGTGACAACTAACAGGCGAATAGCCGCAAAACCTTAAAACACATTCATTATAGGCTTGGTGTTGTCGTGCGCATTTTTATGTGTGTTCGTAGTTGTGTTTACTGTTTTTTTTTAATATTTCTTTTTCGCATTTTTTCTAACACATTATTTATGCAATATTCATCACTGCATTTTTTGCTTTAACAAACATAAATAATGCATACATTTCGCTGGACGAAAGGGTTACGCTAGGGGTCCGGCTGCTGAGTTTGTCAATTAGTTGTGGTACATTTACGTCAGAGTAACGGGAGTGGAATCATTTTTATTTTGCTTGAAATTTAATGCTTATTGAGATATGTACATATGTACAAGAAATAAGAAAAACTTATTCTATAAAAAATTTCTTCATTAGCCTTCCAATACACATACATACATATATTGTATATACATCTATGATATGAACGTGTCTTTAATAATGAGACTAGCTTACAGACTGAGGCCAGCGATAAGACTAAATTGTTTTCATGTCCCAGTAGATCGGAGAAAAAATTCCAGCAGATCAAAAAGTTTTGCTGCAGATCTGAAAAGATGGTATTTAGAGATATACTTATTTACATATGTATTTGCGTCGTCAGGCATTAAAATTATATTTCCAAAACGAACTTTAAGAGAAACGTTCGAAACAACTAGAATCTCGAGCATGTGCATTGAGTATATAAATAAGAGCAGACCATTAGACCCTGCAGCCAATAGCTTCGCGAGGAACAGTTGAGCGATACAGGGAGAAGAGGAGAGACGTACATTGCAAAAATGAAGAAACGAGAAACAGAAAATGTGAGGCGAAGGGCTTCAAATGCTGCCAGACAGGACTATGGTTCGAAAATTCTATCAGAAAATAAGTTAGGAATGGAATGGTGCTGGTTTCTGTAGAAATGAAGATGGAAATTTTGTAAAAGATGCCAAAAATACACTAGAGATGTGGAAGAAACATCTCTAAAAATAGGTGGCGCATTGATGAAGAAGAACCTCAATGAAGAACAATGCAAGCATTGATGTAAGCAACACACTCGTTCGGCTCTAATTCTAACAGAAAAGGCGACCGTGGACGATAGAGTATGGCGAAGGTGGGTTGGTCAGGATTAAGATTAAGATTGTGATTGAGGTTGAGATTAAGATTAAAATAATTGTTCATTATGGCTATTCGTGTTAATGTCATCAGGCCTATACCCTGTCCGATTTTCAAAACGAGATGGTGGCAAATTATAGATGGAGATGTGTATTTTTTCGAAAAGAGTAGCAATTTGTTAAAAAAATAAATTCAAATTATTTAATAAGTTAAATTAATTATTGAAATATGGGATTTGATGCACCATGTTGATGTTTTTGAAAAAGGCTTCATTTCTTAGCTACATCTACCACTTGCCTAGAAAATTAAAAAATCAAATTCAATTTAAATTAAGGCAAATAGGTAATTGAGGTATGTTTTAACAATATTAACAAATAAGTTTATTATTATTTTTAAGAGGGTTGCCACCTGGCATAAAAGACGAATTTAAATAAATTATACACAAGTGCCGGTAAGCGAAGTACTTTTCGTACAAATCGGAGAAAACCTACTCAAAATCAGGGCTATTAAAGGAAAAGTTTTGCTAAGCGGAAATGCAGCTAAAAGCGAAAATTTTGTACAAAATTTATTTCATGAAGTAGTATTTTGGAAAAATTGTGCACGTAAGCGGAAAATGCAAGTTATATGAAATATTAAAATATTGGTGTCAAACAAAAGAGTGTCAAGACATCTTTAGTTTGAAAATTTAGAATATTTTGGGGGGAGTTTGAAGAGAGTTGCCCCCTTTTAAAAGGTTAAAATTCAAAGTATTTAATAAAATAGCCACATGTTAAAAAAAATCAAGTTCAACTTGAATTGCGGCAATTAGGTAATTCAAATATGCATCACACTATGGGTATTAACCTTAAGAGGTTTAAGAAGATTTTGGTTTGAAAATACTTTTGAAGAGGGTTGCCACTTGGTTGAAAGATATGTATATATATGACATAGTTAAATGTGAGTATCAAACGGAGGGGTTTTAGGAAAGATTTAGTTTGGAAATCCTATATGACATAGTTAAATGTGAGTATCAAACGGAGGGGTTTTAGGAAAGATTTAGTTTGGAAATCCTTTTGATTAATGTAGTCACCTATTCGAAAAGCCATACTAACTACGTATTTACAGTATATTCTGTTTAGCTGCCTATTCGCTTAGGTGCATTTTCCGCTTACGTATATAATTTTGCCAAAATACTACTTCACGAAATGAAATTTGTACGAAATTTTCGCTTTTAGCTGCATTTCCGCTTAGCAGCCCTTTTCCTTTAACAGCCCTCCCTTTGAATAAGTTTTCTTCGATTTGTACGAAAAATACTTCGCTTACTGGCAAACAATTTTTTTGAAGGTGCTTTTTGCTTGCCAGAAGCAAATAATAATGCTCCTATAGCGACTTTTGTTAAAACGCCTTATTCGCATTAAATACTTTTAAAAAATTTTCATGGAAAACAGTATTGAAACAAAATAAATCACAGTTTAGTTTTTCCGCTTAGTTGCACATTTCACTTAAGTGCACCAAATCATTTGCAGTGCAAGTAAATGCAACTAAATGGAATATAATACGGAAGCTAATGCGATCTGCAACGTTTTTCGAATTTCAAAAACGATATGTCAAATTAAAATACTTGACCTGTAGATTTGAAATAACGATTTAATTTCTGAAGTTAGAATTGTTTTGTCGGTACAGGGTGATTTAAAATTACAGAAATTGAACCATGCGGGACTTCTCTCCACGCAGAAACGGATAGACGGATTTAAATGAAATTTGGCACATGAATCGCTTATAACTGTGACTACCATTTGAAATATCATCCGAGAGATTATACAAAATCTCAAAAAGTTCGACGGATCCAAAAAAATATAATTCTTTTAAATTTTTTATCAATCCCAAAAAAAATAAAAAATAAAAATTCACCGTAAAATTTTGGAATTTTTTTACACATAAAAAAATGTAATGTTCCATTATCTAATATATAAAAATCACGAGTCACGGTTTTAGTGGTCGAAGTCCACCTAAACGGCTAGACCGATCTTTATGAAATTTTTTGTGTATATATGGAATGTATGTGAATCGGGTGGAAAGTACATTTGATACCGTTAGGTACAGAGGGCGTGGCACCTCCCGTACAAACCGATTTTTCCATATTGCTTATCTCGGTTCATGGTAGAGTACTCGAACGTGGCATGGAGATACATATATGAAAACAGTCGCATACTCATGGAGAAAAATTACAGTTTTTGGAAAAGGAGGCGTGGCACCTTCCATACAAACCGAATTTTTCATACTGAATATCTCTGGAAGTCTTTATGGTAGAGTAATGGAACTTGGTATGGAGATATATGAAATCAATCACATGGTCATGAACAAAAATTGGGCTGTTAGAAAAAGGGACGTGGCACCTTCCATACAAACTGAATTTTTCATACTGCATATCCCCGAAAATGTTTACGGAAGAGGACTCGAACATGGTATGGAGATATATGAAAGCAATCCCATACTCATGGGGAAAAATTGTGGTTATCGGAAAAGTAGGCGTGGCACCTCCCATATAAATCAAATTTTTCATACTGCATATCTCTGGAAGTGTTAATGGTAGATTACTGGAACTTGGTATGTACAAGATATATAAAATCAATCGCATAGTCATGAAGAAACATTGGGGCTATTGGAGAAAGCGGCGTGGCACCTCCCATACATGGTAGAGTACCATACATGGTGGAGATATATGAAATCAAACACATACTCTTAGATAAAATTGGGGCTATTTGAAAAGGGGGCATGGCGCCTTCAAACGCACTGAAACTATTACATATCTTTGTATGCATGTACATTTTTGTTAGGTTATTTAAGACGGCAATGGAAATATGCCTTCTGACAACCACCAAACCGAATATTAGAAGATAAATGCGTCACTAAAAATCATAAACGTGAACTGTTGGTGAAAATGTTGGACCAAAATATTTCAATACAAATAATTTATTTTGGGCGGGACGAAGTTCGCCGTGTCTACTTATAAAACTCTAAAAAAAAAATGTACAACAAAAAAGCTATGTAGACCGAAGTTCAATTGCTCGTTTATTGTTCCGTCTATAGCAGAGGTCCACGTAGGGGTAAAATTTGCGAACCTGTAACGTATAGCCCAGCAAAAGATTTCGAAGGGATTGCATCTGTATTGCAGAAGAACATTTTAGATTACACTAGCAATTACCCGGCGTGCTTCGCTGCGCCTTAAATGTATTTTTGTGTTGTAACTCTCCCCCTAAGCTCTTATGGCCTCATTTACAAAATATTTTTAAAGAACTTTATGAAGTTAGATTTAAAAAAATCGATCTATGAAGCATTGTTTATTTTTTTTTTGAGTTAATATATTTTCGAAGGTAATTAGAAAATATGTAAAGAACCGACTTTCTCTTGGAAATTTAATTTATAATCTTATAACTGGAGTCTACTATCGCACCCTTTCCTCAAACGTGTATTGATTCAATATTCAAATAACGTATATTTATATAATTTGAAAAAATCTCCCTACTATACAAATATGTACAGCAATATTAAATAATATTTTCAAATGTTGTGAGAGGGAGTAACAAAACAAAATTACTTTTAAGGCGCAGCGAAGCACGCCGGGTATTCGCTAGTGTCACATGAAATTAACTGAGCAAAGTACAATGAATAGCTGTTAAACAATGGCACCATCTACTTTAAATGAAACATACTTATTTTCGTGGGGGATACTCACACACCATATACTTTTCTATTGAAATTTTTCCTGAATTTTCCTAGCTATAAACCTCCAACGAATGCAAAACCGTGAAAATCGGTTCGTGCGTTCTGGAGTTATAGCGTCAGGAAGGAAAACCCTACTTATTTTTATATTAATTTTTATATTAAAGAAGATTAAAGAACTGTCCGCATTACTCAATTTTATTTTTCACTAAAACGGTATTCATGAATTTTTTAATTTTTTTTTTATTTGCTTCCGCATACTTTTGACATAACAGCTTTCATTTTATGCCGATATTAAACAAATACAGCCTAAGTTTACCCGGGTCCTCGTTTTGGTCTGTATCTCGTGACCCAAGTCACCCAGCTATATGAAAAGTGCTCAATCTTAAAGCATTCATGAA